>NC_059447.1:92287142-92377142 GCF_905237065.1 Salmo salar
TCATACAGCGGACTGCACCAATATCAACAACGAAGAGGAGTCGTGTGTGTGTGTAGCATGGCTAGTGTAGTGATAATAACTTCCTGCAGACATGTCTACGGTGTCTGTCTAGGTTTTGTATCACCACTAGCGCCCTTCTTTGACAAAAACCCTCTATCGTTCTCCACTGTCATCCTCTCTCTATCTGTTCAATAAAATCTGAAGGAAAAAAATGAGGGTCGAAGTGCAAATAATAGCTACATCATTAAAATCTCCCTTGTGTCTCAGTCCGTGTCGGACCTGGGGTCTGGTTCTCTGTCGAACGGCAACTCTTCCAGAGAATGTTCTTTGTCTTTCAGTCTCGCATCCTTTTAATGTTTCATAGCGTTCAGCTCACGTTGGCCTGAAACCCAAGACAATAATGCTTCTCTCAGGCCAATTGAGCTCTTTCTCTCTCTCTCTCTCTCTCTCTCTCTCTCTCTCTCTCTCTGTCTCTCTGTCTCTCTCTCTCTCTCTCTCTCTCTCTCTCTCTCTCTCTCTCTCTCTCTCTCTCTGTCTCTCTGTCTCTCTCTCTCTCTCTCTCTCTCTCTCTCTCTCTCTTTCTTTCTCTGTCTCTCTGTCTCTCTCTCTCTCTCTCTGTCTCTCTGTCTCTCTGTCTCTGTCTCTCTGTCTCTCTGTCTCTCTGTCTCTCTGTCTCTCTCTCTCTCTCTCTCTCTCTCTGTCTCTCTCTCTCTGTGTCTCTCTCTCTCTGTCTCTCTCTCTCTCTCTCTCTCTGTCTCTCTGTCTCTGTCTCTCTCTCTCTCTCTGTCTCTCTCTCTCTCTCTGTGTCTCTCTCTCTCTCTGTCTCTCTCTGTCTGTCTCTCTGTCTCTCTCTGTCTCTCTCTCTCTGTCTTCTGTCTCTGTCTCTCTCTCTCTCTCTGTCTCTCTCTCTCTCTCTGTGTCTCTCTCTCTCTCTGTCTCTCTCTCTCTGTCTCTCTCTCTCTCTCTCTCTCTCTCTCTGTCTCTCTGTCTCTGTCTCTCTCTCTCTCTCTGTCTCTCTCTCTCTCTCTGTGTCTCTCTCTCTCTCTGTCTCTCTCTGTCTCTCTCTCGATACTGTGCAAGGAATCAATGTGCAGGCCAGCCAGTGCCATTTCAGTCAAACTCCCTGAAGAGAGAGTTAATATTTCTTGGTGTAGGTATTGACACTGTAGGGTAACACATGAACAGGGGTGGAGCAGGGGAAAGGTAGATGGGTGGGAGTAGGGGGAATGAACTCGGCTACATATCTACACTGTGGTAATTTCACTCCATTAAAAAAAAAACCGAGGAGATTGTTGAACAAACCGCATGACGCTATCAACATGTCTGTCAGTCATGCCACGCGTGGCCCTACAGGCTACATACATGACTAGAGCGCAGAATGGACGAATAAACTGTTCGTTATTATATAAAGGTCCGCTATTCTCAATGTTCCCAAAACGTGATGGGAATTCCTCTTTGGGTTGATTTTATAAAACTTCCAGCGACATGAATAGGAGCGCAATTAACGCCATGGTCATTTCCCCCCAAAATACCGTAGCGTAATGCCAGCGTGTCACCACGGCTTTACTGCCATTGTCAGAAAGACATTTCAGGCGTTTACTACCGCGGTATTGGCAGACTATTCCAGCAAAGACATCGCAGATAAGTTACTAATTTACGACTGTGTGGTGCGTAATTGTTAAAGTAGGTCTAAACAGAACGATATCAATTGGAGTTGGTGCAATCACAACTCTATGTGGTTCTATAGGCTACTGGTTTTTTTTAACAAAATAACGGCCTGGAAATAAACGTGTGTTCATTTGAGAGGGGGGTTCCACATTTTTCGTACGAGCAGCCACTGGATATCATGGGTAATATTTTGGGACAATTGTTTATCACGTGATGTCTCTGATGCGTAACTGTCTAGAATAATGATTATGTTATAAAACAAATAAACAGTTTACTGTAGACTTCATCTTTTCCATCTGAAAATACATTATTACACGTGTGACAAATAGAACGGAAACACTAACAAATTAAACAATTATACTCAATCACTAAAATAATAAATAAAAAAAACACAAATGTTTTATATTTACATCAGTAAGTAGACCACACTAAATTGTAATAGATTAATACATTAGAAGTCCCTGGGAAAAGAAAGTCTAATATTTGGCACGAATAGGCCAAGGCCTGTGACTTTGGGGACCATTCCAAACCTATATTAAAAGCATTATTTGTTATCTTGTCATTCTTTGTGAAAATCACTACCTTAACACCCATGTTGAATAGCCTATAATGTCAAATACATGTCTATTCAAATTATGTCACGGATTTTGTCACCAATATTTCCTCAAGACAATTGTGAGTATAAAAAAAGAACGTAGTCTATACAAGTCCGGGCGTACACTTACATTACAACACCCCTAAATCTCACCAAAACAATAGAGGTAGGACCTACTGCGCTTAGCTGTGCATAAGTGCGTTTTGGCTATGAATCCTCAATGTGTAATCGATCCTGTATGAATTTCGTTAGGTATCAGATTCAGATCATGTTGTTGCTAGTTGTTAGGGACAGGCCGTTAGCCAGCCAGGGCCATTCTGGGACGGAGCAAGTGGCGCGTCGTGGCATGCACGGTGGTGGTCCTGCTTGTTGCAGCAGTGGATAGATACTAATTCCATTTCCTACAAAATATAAACACAAAATACACGTGAAGATCACAAGTGAGGCAAAGAGAGAGAGAGAGAGAGAGAGAGGGCCACCGGTCTGAAGCGGCCAGTTCGGCACGAGGATGGACTGCGCAAGAGACAAGAGGCTGTTGCGGCATGCGCTCGTGGTCACCGGCGACCGCGACGGCATTGAGCACCGCATTGCATGGAGCTCGCGCATGCTGACGTTTCTAAACGGTGAAAGTGGAATATTACAATCATACCGTTTGATGATTAGTCTGTATGATGTAAAAAAAATACATGGCTTAAAAATACCAAATATATACTGTAAAGTTGTTTATTTATTTATTTTTTAAAATTTCTTTGCCGGAAAACTATTTCACTACTTCAGAGGTATATTCGAAATCTAGCACAGCTATTAATGAGACCTCATTCAAAATTATACTTACTAATATTAAGGTCTAATAAAGCTATAATATGTAATTATTGTTGAACAGCAGGGCTTAGGCCTAATAGGCTACCCATTGATAGACAGCAGATACGTCTAAATGGAGTCTATAGGCCTACTGATCTAATCAAAGGTCATTTAATAATTGGGAGATGAAAACATGAATACTACGACTAAATAGTCAAACAAATAGCTAAAATTATTATGCTACAAAAAGGGCTCATAAAAAAAAAAAGGATTTTATTCGATTTTAGTTTAGTTTATAACGGCTGCATATGAAAATTAGAATATTACACCTGCAGAACATGTTATAGCTAAGTCGTTTCAAAGGGCTATTGTATAGACCTATTTATTCTATAGACCTATTTGGACTAATTATTTTCACACAACAACAACAAAAAATATATATGAAATAATACAAAACATACCTTGGGTTGGGAAGATATCTTCGTTTGCACTTTAAAAAAAAAAAACACTTTCGTTTCCAATTTCCGTTTTTTCACTCCTTGGACAATCTCATGATGATCGATTGAAGAGGAGTTGGAACAGCGGAACACACAGCTCGCTCTGCTGCTGTCACCGGGGACAGGACTCGTTCTCAGAAGAAGTTCAAACAAATGTACATTTGGTCTGACTGACTGGCATTAGCCTAGCGAAGATACCAAAACAACAGCGGAGAAGAAGAAGAAGAAAAAAAACAACTTTTTAACGGTAAGTAAACTATAGGACTAATTTAAGCGGTACGTCGGAGCGCAATATGGAGCAACGGACCGTTTCACTGTACGAAAAGGATCGTTGGTTATTTGAACGTTGGTATAAAGTTTGTTTGAGTACTTCGATCGGCATAAGACCCCTTCTTGAAGAGCGAATGAAGCAGAGCTGTGTTGATCACGGCACACTGCGCATGCGTCCAGCTGCCATGCGTCCACCATTTGGCAAATGTCCAAAGCAGTAATGGGGTACAGGGGGAGGAGGATGGGTGGGAGGGGGGATACCGAAATGACATTCTTATTAATAGTGTGGCCCAAATGCTGTGGCAAGTTTTATTTATCCCTCTCCAGACTAGAACACCATGCACTCCCCAGTTAACCTACATAATGCCACAACACTTCAACCAAACCAAACTACAAAAAAAATGTATCATTTCTCAATGTCAATACAGATTATAATACGGATGGGTAATAAAAGCGCTGACCAATGTACATTTCTATACATTTGAAAACGTTTTTCAATTTTTTTATTATACATCTCTGTGTGAACCCTATAAGTGCATAAAGTCGACATCCCTAACAAGTCATCCCAAGTTCCCTGATATAATTACAACATAATTAACTAATTATACATTTATAAGCAAGCATCCACATGAAGCGTCTTGAGTGTATTGTGTTATGGGGGCTTCCCACACAACAAGGCCATCCTAAAATACAAGGCCATCCTAAAATACAAGGCCATCCTAAAATACAAGGCCATCCAAAATACAAGGCCATCCAAAATACAAGGCCATCCTAAAATACAAGGCCATCCTAAAATACAAGGCCATCCTAAAATACAAGGCCATCCTAAAATACAAGGCCATCCTAAAATACAACGGCATCCTAAATACAAGGCCATCCTAAATACAAGGCCATCCTAAAATACAAGGCCATCCTAACATACAAGGCCATCCTAAAATACAAGGCCATCCTAAAATACAAGGCCATCCTAAAATACAAGGCCATCCTAAAATACAACGGCATCCTAAATACAAGGCCATCCTAAATACAAGGCCATCCTAAAATACAAGGCCATCCTAAAATACAAGGCCATCCTAAAATACAAGGCCATCCTAAAATACAAGGCCATCCTAAAATACAAGGCCATCCTAAAATACAAGGCCATCCTAAAATACAAGGCCATCCTAAAATACAAGGCCATCCTAAATACAAGGCCATCCTAAATACAAGGCCATCCTAAAATACAAGGCCATCCAAAATACAAGGCCATCCTAAAATACAAGGCCATCCTAACATACAAGGCCATCCTAAAATACAAGGCCATCCTAAAATACAAGGCCATCCTAAAATACAAGGCCATCCTAAATACAAGGCCATCCTAAAATACAAGGCCATCCTAAATACAAGGCCATGCTAAATACAAGGCCATCCAAAATACAAGGCCATCCAAAATACAAGGCCATCCAAAATACAAGGCCATCCTAAATACAAGGCCATCCTAAATACGAGGCCATCCTAAAATACAAGGCCATCCTAAATACAAGGCCATCCTAAATACAAGGCCATCCTAAATACAAGGCCATCCTAAAATACAACGGCATCCTAAATACAAGGCCATCCTAAAATACAAGGCCATCCTAAAATACAAGGCCATCCTAAATACAAGGCCATCCTAAAATACAAGGCCATCCTAAATACAAGGCCATCCTAAATACAAGGCCATCCTAAAATACAAGGCCATCCTAAATACAAGGCCATCCTAAAATACAAGGCCATCCTAAATACAAGGCCATCCTAAATACAAGGCCATCCTAAATACAAGGCCATCCTAAAATACAAGGCCATCCTAAAATACAAGGCCATCCTAAAATACAAGGTCATCTCCTAATGTTCTGAACACATCCAGTCCTGTGCAGCTCCCTCTGTCTTAACATTTACACAAACAACATAAAAACTCACTATACCTTTTGTGGATACAAATGTGAACAAAAACAAGGTTTATGGATAAAATAAAAATTACTGATCAAAGAAATGTGTGTGTTTGCTTCAGCTGTATACATTTTTGTTATGTCATTTATTGTTTGAATTCTTTATATATATATATATATATATATATATATATATATATATATATATATATACATATATATATATATATATATATATATATATATATATATATCATATTTTTATATATATATATATATATATATATATATATATATATATATATATATATATACATATATATATATATATATATACATATATATATATATATATATATATATATATATATATATATATATATATATACATACAGTACCAGTCAAAGTTTTAGAACACCTACTCATTCAAGGGTTTTTCTTTATTTTTACTATTCTCTACATTGTATAATAATAGTGAAGACATCAAAACTATGAAATAACACATATGGAATCATGTAGTAACCAAAAAAGTGTTAAACAAATCAAAAAATATTTTATATTTGAGATTCTTCAAAGTAGCCACCCTTTGCCTTGCTGACAGCTTTACACAGTCTTGGCATTCTCTCAACCATCTTCACCTGGAATTATTTTCCAACAGTCAAGTACTGAGCACTTGTTGGCTGCTTTTCCTTCAGTCTGCGGTTCGACTCATCCCAAACCATCTCAGTTTGCTTGAGGTCGGGGGATTGTGGAGGCCAGGTCATCTGATGCAGCACTCCATCATTCTCCTTCTTGGTCAAATAGCTCTTACACAGCCTGGAGGTGTGTTGGGTCATTGTCCTGTCGAAAAACAAATGATAGTCCCACTAAGCGCAAACGAGATGTTATGGCGTATCACTGCAGAATGCTGTGGTAGCCATGCTGGTTAAGTGTGACTTTAACCTGTTTGAGATAGGGGGCAGTATTTTCACGGCCGGATAAAAAACGTACCCGATTTAATCTGGTTATTACTCCTGCCCAGAAACTAGAATATGCATATAATTAGTAGATTTGGATAGAAAACACTCAAAAGTTTCCAAAACTGTTTAAATGGTGTCTGTGAGTATAACAGAACTCATATGGCAGGCCAAAACCTGAGAAGATTCCATACAGGAAGTGCCCTGTCTGACAATTTGTTCTCCTTCTGTGGCCTCTCTATCGAAAATACAGCATCTCTGCTGTAACGTGACATTTTCTAAGGCTTCCATTGGCTCTCAGAAGGCGCCAGAAAGTGGAATTACGTCTCTGCAGTCTCTGGGTGAAAAACAGCATGAGTTTTTGTGAGTGGTCACGCAGGGAACAATGACAATGGAGATGCGCGTGCAAGAGACAACTCCATGTTTTTCTTTCAGTGTTTGAATGAATACAACGTCGCCCGGTTGGAATATTATCACTATTTTACGAGAAAAATAGCATAAACATTGATTTTAAACAGCGTTTGACATGCTTCGAAGTACGTTAATGGAATATTTTGATTTTTTTTGTCACGAAATGCGCTCGCGCGTCACCCTTTGGATAGTGACTTGAACGCACGAACAAAACGGAGGTATTTGAATATAACTATGGATTATTTGGAACCAAAACAACATTTGTTGTTGAAGTAGAAGTCCTGGGAGTGCATTCTGACAAAGAACAGCAAAGGTAATCAAATTTTTCTAATAGTAAATCTGAGTTTGGTGAGGGCCAAACTTGGTGGGTGTCAAATTAGCTAGCCATGATGGCCGGGCTATGTACTCAGAATATTGCAAAATGTGCTTTCACCGAAAAGCTATTTTAAAATCTGACACCGCGATTGCATAAAGCAGTTCTGTATCTATAATTCTTAAAATAATTGTTATGTTTTTTGTCAACGTTTATCGTGAGTAATTTAGTAAATTCACCGGAAGTTTGCGGTGGGTATGCTAGTTCGGAACATCACATGCTAATGTAAAAAGCTGTTTTTTGATATAAATATGAACTTGATTGAACAAAACATGCATGTATTGTATAACATAATGTCCTAGGAGTGTCATCTGATGAAGATCATCAAAGGTTAGTGCTGCATTTAGCTGTGGTTTTGGTTTTTGTGACATATATGCTTGCTTTGAAAATGGCTGTGTGATGATTTTTGGGAGGGTACTCTCCTGACATAATCTAATGTTTTGCTTTCGCTGTAAAGCCTTTTTGAAATCGGACAATGTGGTTTGATAAAGAAGAGTCTTGTCTTTAACCTGTTAGGGCTAGGGGGCAGTATTGACACGGCTGGATAAAAAACATACCCGATTTAATCTGGTTACCACTCCTACCCAGTAACTAGAATATGCATATACTTATTACATATGGATAGAAAACACCCTAAAGCTTCTAAAACTGTTTGAATGGTGTCTGTGAGTATAACAGAACTCAAATGGCAGGTCAAAACCTGAGAGATTCCTTTACAGGAAGTGGCCTGTCTGACCATTTCTGGAACTTCTTTTCCATCTCTATCTTTTACTAAGGATCTCTGCTCTAACGTGACACTTCCTACGTCGTCCATAGGCGCTCAGAGCCCGGGAAAAAACAGAATGTCGTCATCCCAGCCCCAGGCTGAAACACATTATCGCCTTTCTCAAGTGGCCGACCAAGGGACACTGGGCTTAGGCGCGTGACCCGACCGCCCCCGCCTTTGTGATTTTTTCCTCTGTTTGCCGAAAAGGAGATTCCCTGTCGGAATATTATCGCTTTTCTACGAGAAAAATGGCGTAAAAATTGATTTTAAACAGCGGTTGACATGCTTCGAAGTACGGTAATGGAATATTTAGAATTTTCTTGTCACGAATTGCGCCATGCGCGCGACCCTTCTTTACCATTTCGGATAGTGTCTGGAACGCACGAACAAAACGCCGCTATTCGGATATAACGATGGATTATTTTGGACCAAACCAACATTTGTTATTGAAGTAGCAGTCCTGGGTGTGCATTCTGACGAAGACAACAAAAGGTAATCAAACTTTTATAATAGTAAATATGATTATGGTGAGTGCTAAACTTGCCGGGTGTCTAAATAGCTAGCCCGTGATGCCTGGGCTATGTACTTAGAATATTGCAAAATGTGCTTTCACCAAAAAGCTATTTTAAAATCGGACATATCGAGTGCATAGAGGAGGTCTGTATCTATAATTCTTAAAATAATTGTTATGCTTTTTGTGAACGTTTATCGTGAGTAATTTAGTAAAATGTTAGCGAATTCCCCGGAAGTTTGCGGGGGTATGCTAGTTCTGAACGTCACATGCTAATGTAAAAAGCTGGTTTTTGATATAAATATGAACTTGATTGAACAAAACATGCATGTATTGTATAACATAATGTCCTAGGGTTGTCATCTGATGAAGATCATCAAAGGTGAGTGCTGCATTTAGCTGTCTTCTGGGTTTTGGTGACATTATATGCTGGCTTGAAAAATGGGTGTCTGATTATTTCTGGCTTGGTACTCTGCTGACATAATCTAATGTTTTGCTTTCGTTGTAAAGCCTTTTTGAAATCGGACAGTGTGGTTAGATTAACGAGAGTCTTGTCTTTAAATAGCTGTAAAATAGTCATATGTTTGAGAAATTGAAGTAATAGGATTTTTAAGGTTTTGAAAATCGCGCCACAGGCTTCAAGTGGCTGTTACGTAGGTGGGACGAATTCGTCCCGCCTAGCCCATAGAGGTTAATTCTAAATAAATCTCCGGCAGTGTCACCAGCAAAGCACCATCACACCTCCTCCTCCATGCTTCACAGTAGGAACCGCACATGCGGAGATCACCCGTTCCCCTTCTCTACGTCTCACAAAGACATGGCGGTTGGACCCAAAAATCAGACCAAAGGATAGATTTCCACCGGTCTAATGTCCATTGCTTGTGTTTCTTAGCCCAAGCAAGTCTCTTCTTCTTATTGGTGTCCTTAGTAGTGGTTTCTTTGCAGCAATTCAACCATGAAGGGCTGATTCACACAGTCTCCTCTGAACAGTTGATGTTGAGATGTGTCTGTAACTTGAACTCTGTGAAGCATTTATTTGGGCTGCAATTTCTGAGGCTGGTAACTCTAAATAACTTATCCTCTGCAGCAGAGGAAACTCTGGGTCTTCCTTTCCTGTGGTGGATCTTATGAGAGCCAGTGTCATCATAGCGCTTGATGGTTTTTGCGACTGCACTTGAAGAAACTTTCAAAGTTATTGAAATGTTCCGGATTTACTAACCTTCATGTCTTAAATTAATGATGGACTGTCGTTTCTCTTTGCTTATTTGAGCTGTTCTTGCCATAATATGGACTTGGTCTTTAACCAAGTAGGGCTATCTTCTTTTTACCACCCCTACCTTGTCACAACACAACTAATTGGCTCAAACGCATTAAGAAGGAAATAAATTCCACAAATGAACTTTTAACAAGGCACACCTGTTAATTGAAATGCATTCCAGGTGACTACCTCATGAAGCTGGTTAAGAGAATGCCAAGACTGTGCAAAGCTGTCATCAACGCAAAGGGTGTCTACTTTGAAGAATCTCAAATATAAAATATTTTTTGATTTGTTTAACACTTTTTTGGTTACTACATGATTCCATATGTGTTATTTCATAGTTTTGATGTCTTCACTATTATTCTACAATATAGAAAATAGTAAAAATAAAGAAAAGCCCTTGAAAGAGTAGGTGTCCAAACTTTTGACTGGTGCTGTATATACACTGCTCAAAAAATAAAGGGAACACTTAAACAACACAATGTAACTCCAAGTCAATCACACTTCTGTGAAATCAAACTGTCCACTTAGGAAGCAACACAGATTGACAATAAATTTCACATGCTGTTGTGCAAATGGAATAGACAACAGGTGGAAATTATAGGCAATTAGCAAGACACCCCCAATAAAGGAGTGGTTCGGCAGGTGGTGACCACAGACCGCTACTCAGTTCTTATGCTTCCTTGCTGATGTTTTGGTCACTTTTTAATGCTGGCGGTGCTTTCACTCTAGTGGTAGCATGAGATGGAGTCTACAACCCACACAAGTGGCTCAGCTAGTGCAGCTCATCAAGGATGGCACATCAATGCGATCTGTGTCAAGAAGGTTTGCTGTGTCTGTCAGCGTAGTGTCCAGAGCATGGAGGCGCTACCAGGAGACAGGCCAGTACATCAGGAGACGTGGAAGAGGCCGTAGGAGGGCAACAACCCAGCAGCAGGACCGCTACCTCCGCCTTTGTGCAAGGAGGAGCAGGAGGAGCACTGCCAGAGCCCTGCAAAATGACCTCCAGCAGGCCACAAATGTGCATGTGTCTGCTCAAACAGTCAGAAACAGACTCCATGAGGGTGGTATGAGGGCCCGACGTCCACAGGTGGGGGTTGTGCTTACAGCCCAACACCGTGCACGATGTTTGGCATTTGCCAGAGAACACCAAGATTGGCAAATTCGCCACTGGCGCCCTGTGCTCTTCACAGATTAAGCAGGTTCACACTGAGCACATGTGACAGATGTGACAGAGTCTGGAGACGCCGTGGAGAACGTTCTGCTGCCTGCAACATCCTCCAGCATGACCGGTTTGGCGGTGGGTAAGTCATGGTGTGGGGTGACATTTCTTTGGGGGGCCGCACAGCCCTCCATGTGCTCGCCAGAGGTAGCCTGACTGCCATTAGGTACCGAGATGAGATCCTCAGACCCCTTGTGAGACCATATGCTGGTGCGGTTGGCCCTGGGTTCCTCCTAATGCAAGACAATGCTAGACCTCATGTGGCTGGAGTGTGTCAGCAGTTCCTGCAAGAGGAAGGCATTGATGCTATGGACTGGGCCGCCCGTTCCCCAGACCTGAATCCAATTGAGCACATCTGGGACATCATGTCTCGCTCCATCCACCAACGCCACGTTGCACCACAGACTGTCCAGGAGTTGGCGGATGCTTTAGTCCAGGTCTGGGAGGAGATCCCTCAGGAGACCATCCACCACCTCATCAGGAGCATGCCCAGGCGTTGTAGGGAGGTCATACAGGCACGTGGAGGCCACACACACTACTGAGCCTCATTTTGACTTGTTTTAAGGACATTACATCAAAGTTGGATCAGCCTGTAGTGTGGTTTTCCACTTTCATTTTGAGTGTGACTCCAAATCCAGACCTCCATGGGTTGATAAATTGGATTTCCATTGATTATTTATGTGTGATTTTGTTGTCAGCACATTCAACTATGTAAAAAAAAAGTATTTAATAAGATTATTTCATTAATTCAGATCTAGGATGTGTCATTTTAGTGTTCCCTTTATTTTTTTGAGCAGTATATATTACACTTGCAAAGTCCTTTCCCTCTCAGTCTTCCTAAGACTGTTGGAAATTGAACACAGCCTATATATTGCATCTTTAAGATGGAGCCTTTTAAAACAGTCAAGTTCAACATGTATTTACCACGTACACAGCAGGTTTGAAACAGTACGGTGGAATTCTTAACTTGAGAGCTCTTTCCCAACAATGCAGCGATGATAATAATATACAGTGGCTTGCGAAAGTATTCACCCCCCTTGGTATTTTTCCTATTTTGTTGCCTTACAACCTGGAATAAAAATAGATTTTTTGGGGCATTTGTATCATTTGATCAACACAACATGCCTACCACTTTGAAGATGCAGAATATTTTTTTGTGTGAAACAAACAAGAAATAAGACAAAAAAACGGAAAACTTGAGCGAGCATAACTATTCCCCCCCCCCAAAGTCAATACTTTGTAGAGCCACCTTTTGCAGCAAGTACAGCTGCAAGTCTCTTGGGGTATGTCTCTATAAGCTTGGCACGTCTAGCCACTGGGATTTTTGCCCGTTCTACAAGGCAAAACTGCTCCAGCTCCTTCAAGTTGGATGGGTTCCGCTGGTGTACAGCAATCTTTAAGTCATACCACAGATTCTCAATTGGATTGAGGTCTGGGCTTTGACTAGGCCATTCCAAGATATTTACAGTGAGGGAAAAAAGTATTTGATCCCCTACTGATTTTCTACGTTTTCCCACTGACAAAGAAAGGATCAGTCTATAATTTTAATGGTAGGTTTATTTGAACAGTGAGAGACAGAATAACAACAAAAGAATCCAGAAAAATGCATGTCAAAAATGTTATAAAATGATTTGCATTTTAATGAGGGAAATAAGTATTTGACCCCTCTGCAAAACATGACTTTGTACTTGGTGGCAAAACCCTTGTTGGCAATCACAGAGGTCAGACGTTTCTTGTAGTTGGCCACCAGGTTTGCACACATCTCATGAGGGATTTTGTCCCACTCCTCTTTGCAGATCTTCTCCAAGTCATTAAGGTTTTAAGGCTGACGTTTGGCCACTCGAACATTCAGCTCCCTCCACAGATTTTCTATGGGATTAAGGTCTGGAGACTGGCTAGGCCACTCCAGGACCTTAATGTGCTTCTTCTTGAGCCACTCCTTTGTTGCCTTGGCCGTGTGTTTTGGGTCACTGATTTGACGGTACATGGCCCCGTCCATCGTCCCTTTGATGCGGTGAAGTTGTCCTGTCCCCTTAGCAGAAAAACACCCCCAAAGCATAATGTTTCCACCTCCATGTGTGACGGTGGGGATGGTGTTCTTGTGGTCATAGGCAGCATTCCTCCTCCTCCAAACACGGCGAGTTGAGTTGATGCCAAAGAGCTCCATTTTGGTCTCATCTGACCACACCACTTTTACCCAGTTGTCCTCTGAATCAATCAGATGTTCATTGGCAAACTTCAGACGGGCATGTATATGTGCTTTCTTGAGCAGGGGGACCTTGCGGGCGCTGCAGGATTTCAGTCCTTCACGGCGTAGTGTTACCAATTGTTTTCTTGGTGACTATGGTCCCGGCTGCCTTGAGATCATTGACAAGATACTCCCGTGTAGTTCTGGGCTGATTCCTCACCATTCTCATGATCATTGCAACTCCATGAGGTGAGATCTTGCATGGAGCCCCAGGCCGAGGGAGATTGACAGTTCTTTTGTGTTTCTTCCATTTGCGAATAATCGCACCAACTGTTGTCACCTTCTCACCAAGCTGCTTTGCGATGGTCTTGTAGCCCATTCCAGCCTTGTGTAGGTCTACAATCTTGTCCCTGACATCCTTGGAGAGCTCTTTGGTCTTGGCCATGGTGGAGAGTTTGGAATCTGATTGATTGATTGCTTCTGTGGACAGGTGTCTTTTATACAGGTAACAAACTGAGATTAGGAGCACTCCCTTTAAGAGTGTGCTCCTAATCTCAGCTCGTTACCTGTATAAAAGACACCTGTGAGCCAGAAATCTTTCTCATTAAAATGCAAATCAGAGGGGGTCAAATACTTATTTCCCTCATTAAAATGCAAATCAATTTCTAACATTTTTGACATGCGTTTTTCTGGATTTTTTTGTTGTTATTCTGTCTCTCACTGTTCAAATAAACCTACCATTAAAATTATAGACTGATCATTTCTTTGTCAGTGGGCAAACGTACAAAATCAGCAGGGGATCAAATACCTTTTTCCCTCACTGTAAATGTTTCCCCTTAAACCGAGTGTTGCTTTAGCAGTATGCTTAGGGTCATTGTCCTGCTGGACGGTGAACCTCCATCCCAGTCTCAAATCTCTGGAAGACTGTAACAGGTTTCCCTCAAGAATTTCCTTCTATTTAGCGCCACACACCAAACGTGTTTGCTTATTTTTTTCTTTAAGCAATGGCTTTTTTCTGGCCACTCTTCCATAAATCCCAGCTCTGTGGAGTGTATGGCTTAAAGTGGTCCTATGGTCAGATACTCCAATCTCCACTGTGGAGCTTTGCAGCTCCTTCAGGGTTATCTTTGGTCTCTTTGTTGCCTCTCTGATTAATGCCCTCCTTGCCTGGTCTGTGAGTTTTGGTGGGCGGCCCTCTCTTGGCAGGTTTGTTGTGGTGCCATATTCTTTCCTTTTTTTAATAATGGATTTAATGGTGCTCTGTGGGATGTTCAAAGTTTCAGATATTTTTTTATAACCCAACCCTGATCTGTACTTCTCCACAACTTTGTCCCTGACCTGTTTGGAGAGCTCCTTGGTCTTCATGGTGCAGCTTGCTTGGTGGTGCCCCTTGCTTAGTGGTGTTGCAGACTCTGGGGCCTTTCAGAACAGGTGTATATATACTGAGATCATGTGACCGATCATGTGACACTTAGATTGCACACAGGTGGACTTAACTTTAACTAATTATGTGACTTCTGAAGGTAATTGGTTGCACCAGATCTTCATAGCAAAGGGGGTGAATATATATGCACACACCACTTTTCCATTTAAAACATTTTTAAACATGTATTTTGGACTATTTTGTGTATGTCCATTACTTGAAATCCAAATAAAAAATCAATTTAAATTACAGGTTGTAATGCAACAAAATAGGAAAAACGCCAAGTGTGGTGAATACTTGTACTCACTTGAATACCTGTAGTTAGCAGCATTTTTTTATTTAACCTTTATTTAACTACGCAAGTCAGTTAAGAACAAATTCTTATTTACAATGACGGCCTACACCGGCCAAACCCGGGTAACGCTGGGCCAATTGTGTGCCTACCTATGGGACTCCCAATCACGGCCGGTTGTGATACAGCCTGGATTCGATCATACGTACCCAACACAAAGCCCTGGATTACAGGCAACATCCGCATTGAGCTAAAGGCTAGAGATGCCGCTTTCAAGAAGCGGGACACTAATCCGGACGCTCATAAGAAATCCTGCTTCGACCTCCGACAAACCATCAAACATGAACTAAGATCGAATCCTGCTACACCATCTCTAACGCTCGTCGGATGTGACGGGTCTTGCAAATGATCACAAACTACAAAGGGAAACCCAGCCGAGAGCTGCCCAGGGACACGAGCCTACAAGACGAGCTAAATGCCTTCCATGCTCACTTCGAGGCAAGCAATTCTGAACCATGCGTGAGAGCACCAGCTGTTCTGGATGACTGTGGCATCACGCTCTCCGTAGCCGATGTGGGTAAGACCTTTAAACAGGTTAACATTCACATTCACAAGGTCGCAGGGCCAGACGGATTACCAAGACGCGTACTCAGAGCATGCGCTGACCAGCTGAAAAAGTGTCTTCACTGACGTTTTGTTGCACTGACTCTCTTGCACTGGTTCTATGCACACTCACTAGACTCTACCCACACACTCTCTCTCACCCTCACACACACACACACACACACACACACAAACACACACACACACACACACACACACACACACACACACACACACACACACACACACACACACACACACACACACACACACACACACACACACACAATCTCTCTCTCTCTCTGCTGCTACTCTGTTTATTATCTATCCTGATTGCCTAGTCACTTTCTGTACTCCCTGTTTATCCACGACTGCATGGCCGCGCACGACTCCAACACCATCATTAAGTTTTCCCGAACGACACGACGGTGGTTGACCTGATCACCGACAATGATGAGACAGCCTATAGGGAGACGGTCAATGACCTGGCAGTGTGGGGCAACAACCTCTCCCTCAATGTCAGCAAGACAAAGGAGCTGATCGTGGACTACAGGAAACGGACTGCCGAGCACACCCCCTTTCACATCAACGAGGCTATAGTGAGCGGGGGGGAGAACTTCAAGTCCATCGTGTCCAAATCACAAAGGAATTATCATGGTCCACACACACCAACACAGTCGCGAAGAAGGCACGACAATTCCTCTTCCCCCTCAGGAGGCTGAAAAGATTCGGCATGGGCCCTCAGATCCTCAAACAGTTATACAGCTGCACCATCGAGAGCACCTTGACTGGCTGCATCATCACTTGGTACGGCAAATGCTTGGCATCTGACCGCAAGGCGCTACAGAAGGGAGTGTGTATGACCCAGTAAATCACTGGGGCTGAGCTCCCTGCCATCCAGGACCTTCATACCAGGCGGTGTCAGAGGAAGGCCCTAAACATTGTCAAAGACTCCAGCCACTCAAGTCAAAGACTGTTCTCTCTGCTACCACGCGGAAAGTGGTACTGATGGACCGAGTCTAGAACCAACAGGACCCTGAACAGCTTCTACCTCCCAAGCCATAAGACTGGTAAAGAGTTAATCAATAGCTACCTGGACCTTCTGCATTGACCCTTTTTGCATGAACTCTTTTGACTCATCACATATACTGTTGTTACTGTTTATTATCCATCCTGTTGTCTAGTTACTTTATCCCTACCTATATGTACATATCTCCCTCAATGACCTCGTACCCCTGGTACCCTGTGTATATAGCCAAGTTATCATTGACTCAGTACTGGTACCCTGTGTATATAGCCATGTTATCATTGACTCAGTACTGGTACCCTGTGTATATAGCCAAGTTATCATTGACTCAGTACTGGTACCCTGTGTATATAGCCAAGTTATCATTGACTCAGTACTGGTACCCTGTGTATATAGCCATGTTATCATTGACTCAGTACTGGTACCCTGTGTATATAGCCAAGTTATCATTGACTCAGTACTGGTACCCTGTGTATATAGCCAAGTTATCATTGAGTCAGTACTGGTACCCTGTGTATATAGCCAAGTTATCATTGACTCAGTACTGATACCCTGTGTATATAGCCATGTTATCATTGACTCAGTACTGGTACCCTGTGTATATAGCCAAGTTATCATTGACTTAGTACTGGTACCCTGTGTATATAGCCATGTTATAGTTACTCATTGTGTATTTATTCATCGTGTTTACAGCTGTTGTTTATGAAGCATGTAACAAATACATATTTTTTAATAAAATTTAATTTATGTCTTGGGCTGCTGGAATATTTTTTCATGTTTTTTTCAGGCCTCACCTGGTGTGTACATCCTGGATGAGTGGGAAATCGCCCCCCCCCCCAGCGACACCCTGGGCCGTCCCCACCACCCTCGTTAGGGCGACAGTCGCTGGCCGTGCAGTTGTTACACCAGTCGGTCAGGATGCTTTCAATGCTGTAAAAGTTCTGGATGATCTCAGGGGCCAAATCGTTTCAGCCTCCTGGTTTTTCTGGGTAAAAAGCTGAGAGAAATGCTGGAGAAATGTAACCCCTCTCAAATTCAAAGCGAGAGCATTGATATTAAAATTATAGTTTTACATGTTACATGTTTTGAAGCCATACAGGATGACAGAATTATAGTTTTAACAATGTTTTGAGGCGATACAGGATGACAAAATTATAGTTTTAACAATGTTTTGAGGCGATACAGGATGACAAAATTATAGTTTTAACAATGTTTTGAGGCGATACAGGATGACAAAATTATAGTTTTAACAATGTTTTGAAGCCATACAGTGTTTATTTACATTTACTTTGTTAGTTTATTTACATTTACTTTGTTTACAAACATCAGAGTAAAACAAACTTATATTTGGAGGTTCCGACGGGGCGCAACAGTTGAACTCAGCTTAAGCTCATTTACACATTTAATTCCTCTAGAATCAATGGGTATAGATTGTTAATTTATAAGTCCAAAATGGAAGTTTAAAACTAAGGATTGTAGCTGTTGTTTTTCAGAAACTCTCTCTCTCTGTTAATCCGACTTGTTGTTATTGAGCCTCTCTTGTTTCAGTGTTTCTTATTGTTTTAAGTGTGATGATGATGATGAATGATGAAGGGCAGGTCTTTGGGTTGGTTAGACGAGTTTGTTGCAGTACTACGACCACCGTGTAGTGATTTAATATGAGACTAAGATTACGTCATTTTTTTTTATAGTCTAATCTCTGCTTGTTGGTTTATGAATTATTACACAAGATAGATTATCACACACACACACACACACACACACACACACACACACACACACACACACACACACACACACACACACACACACACACACACACACACACACACACACACACACACACACACACACACACACACAGCGTATCTCTGGTTTTTGTGTCTTGTTGAAGGCTTTGTTGCCAAGAATGTTGTCTGGAGGAAGCCAAATGTCCAACTTTTTCCCAATGAAAACACACACACACACACACACACACACACACACACACACACACACACACACACACACACACACACACACACACACACACACACACACACACACACACACACACACACACACAGGTCCGTGGTATGGATCTCTGCCTGGTGGACTGGCAGATTAGCTGCACACTCTGAGCTTGTCAAATACTGCAGAGAGAAAAAGAGAGAGGGAGAGGGATAGAGGGGAGAGAGAGAGAGAGAGAGAGAGGGAGAGGGATAGAGGGGGAGAGGGAGGGAAGGAGAGGGATAGAGCGGGAGAGAGAGAGGGAGAGGGATAGAGGGGGAGAGAGAGAGAGGGAGAGGGATAGAGGAGGAGAGAGAGAGAGGGAGAGGGGATAGAGGGGGAGAGGAAGGGAAGGATAGAGGGGGAGAGGGGGAGAGAGGGAGAGGGATAGAGGGGGAGAGGGAGGGAAGGAGAGGGAAGGGGGCTAGAGGGAGAGGGGGAGAGGGAGGGAAGGAGAGGGATAAAGGGGGGAGAGAGAGAGAGGGAGAGGGATAGAGGGGGAGAGGGAGGGAAGGAGAGGGATAGAGGGGGAGAGAGAGGGAGAGGGATAGAGGGGGGAGAGAGAGAGGGAGAGGGATAGAGGGGGAGAGGGAGGGAAGGAGAGGGATAGAGGGGGGAGAGGGAGGGAAGGAGAGGGAAGGGGGTGAGAGGGAAAGGGGGAGAGAGAGAGGGAGGGAAGGAGAGGGAAGAGGGATAGAGGGGGAGAGAGAGGGATAGAGGGGGAGAGAGAGGGAGAGAGGGGGAGAGAGAGGGATAGAGGGGGAGAGGAAGGGAAGGATAGAGGGGGAGAGGGGGAGAGGGGATAGAGGGGGAGAGAGAGAGGGAGAGGGATAGAGGGGGATAGAGGGAAGGGGGAGAAGCAGAGAGACAAGAGAAGTAAAAAAAATGGAAAAATCTGGAAATGCCTTCAAAACAGTGAATTCTAGCTAGCTGTAATTCCATGACTATGGATCAGAACATTACGTTTTAACCCTGTCCCAAACCCATTCAGAATCAAATGGTTAACCCATAACCTTGTAAATGTAATATTTTTGGAGAAACTTCAAAATTCGGCATTTGGATAAACATAGATAAACGTCTGATTTTGCAGTGAGAGTGTGAGTGCTTGTCAAAAGTAGTCCACTTTTGTAGGCAATAGGGTGCCATTTGGGATATAGCCATTTTACATTTACATTTTAGTCATTTAGCAGACGCTCTTATCCAGAGCGACTTACAGTAGTGAATGCATACATTTCATTTCATGCATTTAAAAAAAAAAAAAAATTGTACTGGCCCCCCCCGTGGGAATCGAACCCACAACCCTGGCGTTGCACACACACATATCCCACAGTGAGAGGTTGATTTCACAGAGTCATATTTCCTGTATACATGTTTAATGTTTTGGGAGAATAAAGTTGATTCTGATTCTGATTGATATGAATGAAAAGCCCAAGCTGTGACGGTGAAAATCCTGAAATAGACAGGCTGTCTGCTTCTGATCCCAAGTCTCTCTCTCTCGCTAGTTACATGCCGTGTGACACACACACACACACACACACACACACACACACACTGTGTGAGAACTTGGCAGGGGGCACAAGCTAAAATAAGAAGAAACCCACAACAGGAAGTTTCCTCACACGGTTACAACAGCAGACCTCGTTTGAAATACTATTTGAAATCATTAAAAATACTTTATCGGTGCTTGATTGAGCATGTCTGGCTTATTGTACAAATATAATAGTCCCAAAACTGCAAACCCCGCCCAACTGGAACACCAGGCAGGCTAAAGCTGAAAGTATTTAAATATTTCAGATAGTATCGGAACCCAGGTCTGCTGTAACGGCACTAACACAACAGGTCCAGAATTTTTGATAATGAGAATACCCTTCTATTTATCACATCTCTAGGTTATGTTTTTACTCTTTAGCCTTAAATAACGGGAACTGATTTTAAAATCAGATTCTTTCAATCAAGGATGTTGGAAGACTGTGGCAGGTGGATCTATTTCTTTAAGCCAGCTGTTCCTGACAGGGAGGGAGGGAGGGAGGGAGGGAGGGGAGAGGGGGAGGGAGGGAGGGAGGGGGAGAGAGGGGGGGAGAGGGGGAGGGAGGGAGGAGGGGAGAGAGGGGGAGAGAGAGTGCGAGGGAGGGGGAGAAAGAGAGGGAGGAAGGGGGAGAGGGGGGAAGTAGTGGGGAGAGGGAGGAAAGGAAGGCAGGCAGGGGGGAGTGAGAGAGAGGAAGGGGGGAGAGAGAGGGAGGGGGAGAGGGGGGAGGGAGGGAGGGGGAGAGGGAGGAAAGGAAGGCAGGTAGGGGGGAGTGTGAGAGAGAGAGGGAGGGAGGGGGGAGAGAGAGGGAGGAAGGGGGGAGTGAGAGAGAGAGGGAGGGGAGAGAGAGAGGGAGGAAGGGGGAGAGGGAGAAAAGGAAGGCAGGCAGGGGAGAGTGAGAGAGAGAGGGAGGGAGGGGGGGAGAGAGAGGGAGGAAGGGGGGAGGGAGGGGGGAGGGAGGGGGGAGGGAGAGGGAGGGAGGGAGGAGAGAGAGAGAGGGAGGGATGAGAGAAGGAGGGGGGATTGAGGAAAGGAAGGAAGGCAGGGGGGAGTGAGAGAGAGGGGGAGGGGGGGAGAGGGAGGAGTGAGAGAGAGAGAGAGAGAGAGAGGGAGGGGGGAGTGAGGTTTATTTTGGTGCCCAGTTGCACAGCGATATTTTAGCTGCTGGCGTGGTGCCACTGTAGAAATTCCTGATTTTCTGCACGTTAGCAAGTTAAAGAAGGATACATTCAATCATAAACCTGTATATACAGTACATAATATATATATATATATACATTAGTATTATACAGTACATAATATATATATATACATTAGTATTATACAGTACATATATATATATATATATATATATATATACATTAGTATTATACAGTACATAATATATATATATATATACATTAGTATTATACAGTACATTATATATATATATATATATATATATATATATATATATATATACATTAGTATTATACATAATACTGACAGATTGACAATCATATTAATAATGCTTGAACCTTCAAGAAGGAAATTAGAAGAGCAGCTTCTTCATTCAACCCTAAAACACAAACAGCCTGTAGGATAGTGAGATGTAACCAATTTGTAAGTCGCTCTGGATAAGAGCGTCTGCTAAATGACGTAAATGTAAATGTAAATGTAGTAGTATTACAGCCTCATAATAACAACACGTTCAACTCTTTCCATTGAAAAGCAATCTCAAAGTGCTAAAGTTCTCCAAGAAGAATAACATTGTAAGGTACTATATAATTGTGATATTATATTATTATATTATTATAAGGTCTACTATTACACACATTAGTGAAAGAAGGGGTGAGTTTACTTATCTTATAGGCCTATAATGTAAAACCACTTTGATTTTAAGTGGAAACACTTTATAAATGCAAAGCATTGTTTTTCTTAGACTATTAACTGTTAACTAATTAACTATTATACTGCCGATTTATCTGACCATTCAAATAGTCCTATTAGGCCATCTTAAGTCAGGCTTCTGTGAGAAAACACTGGTGTGTGTGCGGGAGAGAGGTAGAGAGAGCAAGAGAGCAGAAGATGGAGTTAGAGAGAGGTAGGGAGAGGTAGGGAGAGGTAGAGAGAAAGGTAGTGAGAGTAGAGAGGGAATAGAGAGAGAGTAGAGAGGTAGAGAGAGTAGAGAGAGAGTCAAGAGGTAGATAGTAGAGAGGTAGAGAGAGAGGTAGAGAGGTAGAGAGAGAGTAGAGAGTTAGAGAGAGAGTAGAGAGGTAGAGAGAGAGAGAGAGAGAGAGAGTAGAGAGGTAGAGAGAGAGTAGAGAGGTAGAGAGAGGGTAGAGAGGTAGAGAGAGAGTAGAGAGGTAGAGAGAGAGTAGAGAGGTAGAGAGAGAGTAGAGGTAGAGAGAGAAGTAGAGGGAGAGAGAGACTAGAGAGGTAGAGGTAGAGAGAGACTAGAGAGGTAGAGAGAGGGTAGAGAGGTAGAGAGAGGGTAGAGAGGTAGAGAGAGAGGTAGAGAGATAGAGAGAGTAGAGAGAGAGTAGAGAGGTAGAGAGAGGGTAGAGAGGTAGAGAGAGAAGTAGAGGTAGAGACTAGAGAGGTAGAGGTAGAGAGAGAGTCAAACTAACAACAGAAACCTGAAAACACCATCCAACCTGGAACCTGGAAACACCACCCAACCTGGAACCTGAAAACACTACCCAACCTGGAACCTGAAAACACCATCCAACCTGGAACCTGAAAACACCATCCAACCTGGAACCTGGAAACACCATCCAACCTGGAACTGAGTGAGTAATATTTAGTCTGAAGCTACTTTTAAAGCCAAGAAGAAAAATAACTTACAATGATATATTTTACTTTATAAGGACTGAATGCTAAGTTAAGGCTACCAAGCTTGCTAGGGCAGAACAGATCAGATCAATTAGCACTGAGGTGTGACATGGGAAGGGTCAAAGCCATTAAGCCCAACAACGGCAGGAGAGTCTCAAAGTCGACCCCTCCCAAATGCAGAGGCCCTTGAAGCCACCTCCCGCTGTTCAGAGGTAATTATAATACTCTCTAGATGTTAAGAAAAGAGACGGCACGAAAAGAGTACAAAAAAGAAGCTCCTCGTGGAAAATCCAGAGACACATTTTTGCTGACTCTTATAAAAATGGGAACATAAGCAACTTAATCTTCCACACAGACCGTCCCCTGGCATGGCGCAGTGCTACATTAAAACCTCTTGAGGATACCCTAGGATAGGGGGGCGCCACAGCGCATTTTGAAAAAAATGTGTTCCCATTTTCAACGGCCTACTAATCAAACTCAGAAGCTAGGACATGCATATACTTATTATATATGGATAGAAAACACCCTAAAGTTTCTAAAACTGTTTGAATGGTGTCTGTGAGTATAACAGAACTCATATGGCAGTCAAAACCCCGAGACCGATTGAAACAGGAAGTGGAATTCTGAATTGTGGACTCGACTTCATCATCTTTCCCTATTAATCACACCGTTAACCATGGTTCACTGAGCACTTCCTATTGCTTCCACTAGATGTCCCCAGTCTTTTCACAGTGGTTTGAGCCTTATACAGTCGAAACTCAGTGAATGAGACGCATTGGAAATTGGTCACAGGGGATGGGCCATCACCATTATGACGTCGGCGGCCCAGTCTACCCCCACCTTTGGAAACGTTTCAAAACACTCTGCAATCGTCCCCGTCGAATCTTATTGGCTCTCTTGGTGTTACAGGCCCTGAAGATTAATGTTTTACAACGTTTGACATGTTTGAACGAACCTAGAGGAGGGAACAAGTACATTTTCCGAAACTACTGTCCCGCGCACGTCGGAGCATTTGGAGACAGCCCTAGGACACGCTACCAACAGCAGGCTAATGGAACATGAATGATGGACTTTTTCGACCGAAAATACATTTGTTGTGGACCTGGGATTCCTGGAAGTGCTTTCTGATGAAGACCACTAAAGGTAGGCGATTATTGACAATATTGTACAAGATCAGATGTGACTTGCGATTGTTCCAAGATGGCGCGGCGCTAGTTTTCCAGGCTCATTTTCTGAGTATCGCATCTCCTTTTATCGCAAAGTGTGATTACCCAGTAAAGTTAATTTAAAATCTAGTATGACAGGTGTTCTCAAGAGATATTCATCTATAAATGTTAGATTGACAATATAAATTTAAAAAATTGTTTTCGAATAGTAATAAAGGGAATTATGCACTGTTTCCCGGGACGCATTTGAGGGGAAAATAGTTAGTCAACGTCAGACGCCGATGTAAAATGCTGTTTTTATATATAAATATGACCTTTATTGAACAAAAGAATGCATGTTGTGTGTAACATGATGTCCTAGGTGTGTCATCTGATGAAGTTTGTAAAAGGTTAGTGCTGCATTTAGCTGTCTTCTGGGTTTATGTGACATTATATGCTAGCTTGAAAAATGGGTGTCTGATTATTTCTGGCTTGGTACTCTGCTGACATTATCTAATGTTTTGCTTTCGCTGTAAAGCCTTTTTGAAATCGGACAACGTGGTTAGATTAAGGAGATGTTTATCTTTCAAAGAGTGTATGTTTGAAAAATTTGAATTTGGACATTTATTTGGTTTCAAATTTGCCGCTCTTGAAATGCACCTGCTGTTGATAGGGTGCACCACGGGTGGCACGCTAGCGTCCCACATAGCCCCAAGAGGTTAACACACTACCCCTCTGTTAACACACTACCCCTCTGTTCCAACGATGGTTGGAAACTCAGGATACTAGACAACGAGGACTTTGAGTCAGCCAATGTGAACGTGTACAAATCTGGAACAGTAATGATACAGGGCAAACCCCAAACAGTTTCAGATGGACTTTCACCTAATCAAAGAGAGAGTTCAGCAGGATAATCTATCCCTTGAGAAAGATATCACCACCTCGGACATTTCAGACCAGACAAATTCATTACACAATCCCACAGACGAGAAACCGAGAGCGGAAAGTCAACCTCCCAGCACAGAGTACTTACTTCCTCATTGAAATGAAGGATAAATTCACCGCAGGTGGAGCTGGAACAGCAGGTGAACACACTTCAGTCAGCACCAAAAATTGTCCAGCTCAACAACCCCCCCTCAACCAGACCCAGAGAGCTGGAGGTGGAGAGAGACATATCTGCACTCTGGACTGTGGTGAGACAACATCAACAGGAGAAAGAGCAGGAGAAGAACAGAGCACTAGAGGAAAGGATCAGACTGCTGGAGGAGAGGGTGAGGGGGGATGGAGGAGAGGGTGAGGGGGGATGGAGGAGAGGATCAGACTGCTGGAGGAGAGGGTGAGGGGGATGGAGGAGAGGGTGAGGGGGGATGGAGGAGAGGGTGAGGGGGATGGAGGAGAGGATCAGACTGCTGGAGGAGAGGGTGAGGGGGATGGAGGGAGAGGATCAGACTGCTGGAGGAGAGGGTGAGGGGGATGGAGGAGAGGGTGAGACTGCTGGAGGAGAGGGTGAGGGGGGATGGAGGAGAGGGTGAGGGGATGGAGGGAGAGGATCAGACTGCTGGAGGAGAGGGTGAGGGGGATGGAGGGAGAGGATCAGACTGCTGGAGGAGAGGGTGAGGGGGATGGAAGAGAGGATCAGACTGCTGGAGGAGAGGGTGAGGGGGATGGAGGAGAGGATCAGACTGCTGGAGGAGAGGGTGAGGGGGATGGAGGGAGAGAATCAGACTGCTGGAGGAGAGGGTGAGGGGGATGGAGGGAGAGGATCAGACTGCTGGAGGAGAGGGTGAGGGGGATGGAGGGAGAGGTTCAGACTGCTGGAGGAGAGGGTGAGGGGGATGGAGGGAGAGGATCAGACTGCTGGAGGAGAGGGTGAGGGGGATGGAGGGAGAGGATAAGACTGCTGGAGGAGAGGGTGAGGGGGATGGAGGAGAGGTTCAGACTGCTGGAGGAGAGGGCGAGGGGGATGGAGGGAGGGAGAAGATCAGACTGCTGGAGGAGAGGGTGAGGGGGATGGAGGAGAGGGTGAGGGGGGATGGAGGAGAGGGTGAGGGGGATGGAGGAGAGGGTGGGAGGGATGGAGGAGAGGGTGAGGGGGATGGAGGGAGGGCGAGGGGGATGGAGGAGAGGATCAGACTGCTGGAGGAGAGGGTGAGGGGGATGGAGGAGAGGGCGAGGGGGATGGAGGGAGAGGATAAGACTGCTGGAGGAGAGGGTGAGGGGGATGGAGGGAGAAGATCAGACTGCTGGAGGAGAGGGTGAGGGGGATGGAGGAGAGGGCGAGGGGGATGGAGGGAGAGGATAAGACTGCTGGAGGAGAGGGTGAGGGGGATGGAGAGAAGATCAGACTGCTGGAGGAGAGGGTGAGGGGGGATGGAGGAGATGAGGGGATGGAGAGAGGATCAGACTGCTGGAGGAGAGGGTGAGGGGGCTGGAGGGAGAGGATAAGACTGCTGGAGGAGAGGGTGAGGGGGATGGAGGGAGAGGATAAGACTGCTGGAGGAGAGGGTGAGGGGGATGGAGGGAGAGGATAAGACTGCTGGAGGAGAGGGTGAGGGGGCTGGAGGGAGAGGATAAGACTGCTGGAGGAGAGGGTGAGGGGGATGGCGTGTGACAGAGGAAACCCACTAGAGAGGTGGCCACCCCATCAGCTCCCGACAAAAGTCTTGACACCACAGCAGAACAGTCCACCCCAGACCCTGACCACGTCGACATCACATGAACAAGGCAGTTAACCCACTGTTCCTAGGCCGTCATTGAAAATAAGAATTTGTTCTTAACTGACTTGCCTAGTTAAATAAAGGTAAAATAAATATACAAATTACAGTAGGACAGACAAATGAAGAACCCCATTGCAGGGGATCCCACCCCCTCTGAGCAACCCCCTGTCAGCCATCCTGATAGCCCTCCTGACAACCCCCCGCACCCACTGAGGACATACACAAGCCACAGATTTTACTCCTTATGGACTCTAACGGGAAATATATACAAGAAAATAAACTTTTTTCCCAAACACAGTGTGTCTAAACTCTGGTGTCCAAACACCCAGCGCGCCCTAGACCTTCTGTCTGAGGACCAACTAGGGTCACCCAGCGCACCCTAGACCTTCTGTCTGAGGACCAACCAGGGTCACCCAGCCACATAGTAATACACACAGGCACAAACCACCTGAGAACACAGCAGGAAAGGGTGTCCACAGCACTGAAGGGAGTGATTTGAAAAAGCTTCTTCTGCTTTCCCCAACGCACAAGTGGTTATCTCCACCCTGCTACCACGAAAATACTTCCACCCTGCTGCCCCCCATACAGCGGGTAAACGTAAGTATTTCCCGTGACTGTGTCTCAAAACAAAATGTTTATCTGGCCCACCAGTCCACCGTGGACTTGAACAGCCTTTACGACCAGGTCCACCTATACAAGGTAGCAGTGCCCATCTTCGCCCGGACCTTAAAGGACATCTCTCTCAACCCCAACACTTCACACAGGAGCAACAGATCAATAGACACCCCGCCCAGACCGGCGAGACACTCTCCCAGACCAGCGTGTCTCCCACTGCAGGACCCCCCCGGACCTACACGTAGAGGACCCACGCCGAGAGGACCTACATCCAGACCACAACACCACTAGCCACATCCACACCCCCACCCCAACCAATCAACGCCCCATCAAGTCAACCATGCCCACACCCCATATAGGCCCCCTCAAATCAAATCAAATTTTATTTGTCACATACACATTGTTAGCAGGTGTTATTGCGAGTGTAGTGAAATGCTTGTGCTTCTAGTTCCGACCGTGCAGTAATATCTAACAAGTAATCTAACAATTTCACAACTACCTAATGCACACAAATCTAAAGGAATGAATAAGAATATGTACATATAAATATATGGATGAGTGATGGCCGAACGGCATAGACAAGATGCAGTAGATGGTATAGAGTACAGTATATACATATGAGATGAGTAATGTAGGGTATGTAAACATTATATAAAGTGGCATTGTTTAAAGTGGCTAGTGATACATTTATTACATCCACTTTTTTATTATTAAAGTGGCTAGAGATTTGAATCAGTATGTTGGCAGCATAAACTCATTGTTAGTGATGGCTGTTTAACAGTCTGATGGCCTTGAGATAGAAGCTGTTTTTCAGTCTCTCGGTCCCAGCTTTGATGCACCTGTACTGACCTCGCCTTCTGGATGGTAGCGGGGTGAACAAGCAGTGGCTCGGGTGGTTGTTGTCCTTGATGATCTTTTTGGCCTTCCTGTGACATCGGGTGGGGTAGGTGTCTTGGAGGGCTGGTAGTTTGCACCCGGTGATGCGTTGTGCAGACCTCACTTACCCTCTGGAGAGCCTTGCGGTTGTGGGCGGAGCAGTTGCCGCACCAGGTGGGGATACAGCCCAACAGGAGGCTCTCGATTGTGCATCTGTAAAAGTTTATGAGTGTTTTTGGTGACAGGGCAAATTTCTTCAGCCCCCTGAGGTTGAAGAGGCGCTGTTGCGCTTTCTTCACCACACTCTCTGTGTACACCGAGGAACTTAACTTCTTGGTGACGGGGCAGTATTTGGAAATTCAGATGAATAACGTGCCCAAATTAAACTGCCTGCTACTCAGGCCCAGAAGGTAGGATATGCATATTATTAGTAGATTTGGAAATAAAAACACTCTGAAGTTTCTAAAACTGTTTGAATTATGTCTGTGAGTATAACAGAACTCATATGGCAGGCAAAAACCTGAGAAAAAAATCCAACCAGGAAGTGGTTTGTAGTTTTTCAAGTAATTGCCTATCCAAACTACAGTGTCTGTGGGGTCATTTTGAACTTCCTAAGGATTCCACTAGATGTCAACAGTCTTTAGAACCTTGTTTCATGCTTCTACTGTTACTGGGGAGAGAATAAGAGCTGACTCAACAAGTGGACTGCCTGAGAACAATGAGTTGTTTACTGCGCAGTCACGCAGGTGCGCCGTTCCTTCTTTTTCCTCTGTAATGAATACGCTATTGTCCGGTTGGAATATTATCGAATATTTATGATAAAAATACCCTAAGGATTGATTGTAAACATTGTTTGACATGTTTCTACGAACGGTAATGGAACTTTTTGACTTTTTGTCTCGGGTTTTGCGCTCGCGCATTATGCCTTTGGAATAGTGATCTGAAAGCGTGAACAAAACGGAGGTATTTGGACATAAATATGGAGTTAATCGAACAAAACAAAAATTTATTGTGGAAGTGGGAGTCCTGGGAGTGCATTCTGACAAAGATCAGCAAAGGTAAGTGAAGATTTATAATACTAATTCTGCGTTTAGTTGAGGGTAACTGTATAGCTTGCTTTGATGGCTGAGCTCTGTACTCAGAATATTGAAAAATGTGCTTTCGCCGTAAAGCTATTTTAAAATCTGCATTAAGGAGAGGTGTATCTATAATTCTTTCAATAACTGTTGTAAATGTTAGCAACATTTATGAAGAGTATTTTTGTAAATTGATGTGCTCATTCACCGGAAGTTTTGGGAGGCAAACCATTTTCTGAACATCATGTGCCAATGTAAAATGGGGTTTTTGGATATAAATATGAACTTTATCGAACAAAACATACATGTATTGTGTAACATGAAATCGCTGTAAAGCCTTTTTGAAATCGGACAATGTGGTTGGATTAACGAGAAGTGTATCTTTAAAATGGGATATAATAGTTGTATGTTTGAGAAATTTGAATTATGAGATTTTTGTTGTTTTGAATTTGCCGCCCTGCTATTTCACTGGCTGTTGAATAGTGTGTCCCGCGGGTGGGACGCTAGCATGTCCCAGAGAGGTTAAAACTTTCCACCTTCTCCACTACTGTTTCGTTGATGTGGATAGGGGGGTGCTCCCTCTGCTGTTTCCTGAAGTCCACTATCATCTCCTTTGTGTTGTTGACATTGAGTGTGAGGTTGTTTTCCTGACACCACACTCCGAGGGCCCTCACCTCCTCTCTGTAGGCCGTCTCGTCATTGTTGGTAATCAAGCCTACCACTTGTGTGTCGTCTGCAAACTTTATGTTTGAGTTGGAGGCGTGCATGGCCACGCAGTCATGGGTGAACAGGGAGTACAGGAGAGGGCTGAGAACGCACCCTTGTGGGGCTCCAGTGTTGAGGATCAGCTGGGTGGAGATGTTGTTTCCTAACCTCACCACCTGGGAGCGGTCCGTCAGAAAGTTCAGGACCCAGTTGCACAGGGCGGGGTCGAGACCCAAGGTCTTGAGCTTAATGGCGAGTTTGGAGGGCACTATGGTGTTAAATGCTGAGCTGTAGTCGATGAACAGCATTCTTACATAGGTATTCCTCTTATCCAGATGGCTTAGGGCAGTGTGCAGTGTGATTGCGATTGCGTCGTCTGTGGACCTAATGGGGCGGTAATCAAAATGGAGTGGGTCTAGGGTGTCAGGTAGAGTGGAGGTGGTATGATCCTTGACTAGTCTCTCAAAGCACTTCATGATGACTGAAGTGAGTGCTACGGGGCGATAGTCATTTAGCTCAGTTACCTTAGCTTTCTTGGGAACAGGAACAATGGTGGCCCTCTTGAAGTATGTGGGGACAGCAGACTGGGATAAGGATGGATTGAATATGTCTGTAAACACACCAGCCAGCTGGTCTGCGCATGCTCTGAGGACGCGGCCGGGGATGCCGTCTGGGCCGGACGGCCTTGCGAGGGTTAACACGTTTAAATGTTTTACTCACGTTGGCTACAGTGAAGGAAAGCCCGCAGGTTTTGGTAGCGGGCCGTGTCAGTGGCAATGTATTGTCCCTCAAAGCGAGCAAAAAAGTTGTTTAGTTTGTCTGGGAGCAAGGCATCGTGATCCGCAACGGGGCTGGCCCATCCTGATCAGACCTATGCCCATCCTGCCCCCCACTTCCGCAAAGAGGCCTTCAACATGAAAGTCACACATACACCCAGGCCGTGAGTAGGCAAACAAGTCCAACCCCCACTCTTACAAGCCAATGGCATGTACCAGATGCTCATCAGACTCTGCTCACACTTATTGGCCTGAGGCCAAACCACACGACCAACAACATTGGACCCTTTATGGAACACAAAGCCTTCCCTAACTCATCCTGCAATATCCAAGGCCTGAGGTCATCTGCCTTTGGCCTATAGAGTAGGAACCTGGACTTCGGAAATACAGACATTGTCATCCTACAAGAAACATGGTATAGAGGAGATGGACCCACTGGTTGCCCTCTAGGTTACAGAGAGCTGGTAGTCCCATCCACCACACTACCAGGTGTGAAACAGGGAAGGGACTCAGGGGGTATGCTAATTTGGTATAAAGCAGACCTAACTCATTCTATTAAATTAGTGAAAACAGGAACATTTTACATTTGGCTAAAATTCAAAAGGAAATTATCTCGACAGAGAAACGTGTGCTCCTGTGTGCTTCTTATATCCCCCCAATAAAATCCCCATACTTTCATGAAGACAGCTTCTCCATCCTGGAGGGGGAAATCAATCATTTCCAGGCCCAGGGACATATACTAGTCTGTGGCGACCTAAATGCCAGAACTGGACAAGAAATCTTCAAATCTTAGAATCAACTATTAAAGACTTCCAGATCCCACTGGATTCTCCAATTACATTGAATGAACTACAGGACAAAATACAAACCCTCCAACCCAAAAAGGCCTGTGGGGTTGATGGTATCCTCAATGAAATGATCAAATATACAGACCACATTTCCAATTGGCTATACTGAAACTCTTTAACATCATCCTCAGCTCTGGCATCTTCCCCAATATTTGGAACCAAGGACTGATCACCCCAATCCACGAAAGTGGAGACAAATTTGACCTCAATAACTACCGTGGGATATGCATCAACAGCAACATTGGGAAAATCCTTTGCATTATCATTAACAGCAGACTCGGTCATTTACTCAGTGAAAACAATGTACTGAGCAAATGTCAAATTGGCTTTTTACCAAATTACCGAACAACAGACCACGTATTCACCCTGCGCACCCTAACTGACAAACAAACAAACCAAAACAAAGGCAAAGTCTTCTCATGCTCTGAAAAAATATTTTCACTCATTTTGGCATGAGGGTTTGCTATACAAATTGATGGAAAGTGGTGTTGGAGGAAAAACATACGACATTATAAAATTCACACAAAAAACAAGTGTGCGGTTAGGCAGTCCTGGCTCTCAAGAGAAGACAGGCTATGTGCAACACTGCCCACAAAATGAAGTGGAAGCTGAGCTGCACTTCCTAACCTCCTGCCAAATGTATGACCATATTAGAGACGCATATTTCCCTCAGATTACACAGATCCACAAAGAATTTGAAAGCAAACCCGATTTTGATAAACTCCCATATCTACTGGGTGAAATACCACAGTGTGCCATCACAGCAGCAAGATTGGTGACCTGTTGCCACAAGAAAAGGGCAACCAATGAAGAACAAACACCATTGTAAATACAACCCATATTTATGTTTATTTATTTTCCCTTTTGTACTTTAACTATTTGCACATTGTTACAACACTGTATATAGACATAATATGACATTTGAAATGTCTCTATTCCTTTGGAACTTTTGTGAGTGTAATGTTTACTGTTAATTTTGATTATTTATTCCACGTTTGTTTATTGTCTATTTCACTTGCTTTGGCAATGTTAACACATGTTTCCCACGCCAAAAAGCCCAATGAATTAAATTGTATTGATATAGAGAGATAGAGAGAGAGATTGTTAGATAGAGAGATAGAGAGACAGTTAGATAGAGAGCGAGATAGAGAGAGACAGTTAGATAGAGAGAGAGAGACAGTTAGAGAGATACAGATAGAGAGACAGTTAGATAGGGAGATAGAGAGATAGAGATAGAGACTGACCCCCACTCCTACCGTTACAAAACCCTCAGGTGCTATGAAGAGTCGCCTCAGCCAGCTAACCACTACCAACCCGACAAAGCCTCAGGGCAACACACCTGTCCCAACAAATTATCACAAAGCAAAAATGAAAATCAATGACCTATTGGAAAGACACAACAAAAAAATGTCAATTAACTTCAATGCTATTTCCCCCTGGTTGAACCAAATCAAATCAATTTTATTTGTCACATGCTTCATATACAGCAGGTGTAGACGAACAGTGAAATGCTTACTTACCCTTCCCAACAATGTAGAGAGAAAGAAAATAGAGAAATAATAGAAAAGTAAAACGATAACTAGGCTATAAACAGGGGTACCAGGTAATAACTTGGCTAGATACAGGAAGTACCAGGTAATAACTTGGCTATAAACAAGGGGTACCAGGTAATAACTTGGCTATAAACAAGGGGTACCAGGTAATAACTTGGCTATAAACAAGGGGTACCAGGTAATAACTTGGCTATAAACAAGGGGTACTAGGTAATAACTTGGCTATAAACAAGGGGTACCAGGTAATAACTTGGCTATAAACAAGGGGTACCAGGTAATAACTTGGCTATAAACAAGGGGTACCAGGTAATAACTTTGCTTTATACAAGGGGTACCAGTACTGAGTCGATGTGCTGGGGTAAATGGTAATTGAGGTAGATATGTACATATAACTAGGAATAAAGTAACAGGTAATAAACAGTAATAGCAGCGTATGTGATGAGTCCAAAAAAGTTTGTTCAAAAAGGGTTATTTGGTTAACTACTTAACCATTTAGCGGTCTTATGGATTGGGGGGGGTAGAAGCTGCGCAGAGTCCTGGATGGCTGCGCAGGTTCCTGGATGGGAGGGAGCGCAGCCCCAGTGATGTACTGGGCCGTACGCGCTACCCTCTGTAAGCACCTTGTGGTCGGATGCCAAGCAGTTGCCATACCAAGCAGTGATGCAACCAGTCAAGATGCTCAATGAAGGTACGACTGTAAACTTTTTGAGGATCTGAGGGCCCCATGCCGAATCTTTTCAACCTCCTGAGCGGGGGAGAGCTGTTGTCATGGCCTCTTCACGACTGTGTTAGCGTGTTTGGACTGTGATCGGTCCTTAGTGATGTGAAGACCGAGGAACTTGAATCTCTCGACCCGCTCCACTACAGCCCCATCGATGTGGATGTGGGCGTGCTCGGCTCTCCGTTTCTTATAGAACACAATCAGCTCTTTTGTCTTGCCCACGTTGTGGGAGAAGTTGTCTCATCGTCATCGGTGATCGGGCCTACCACCGTTGTGTCGTCTAATGTGGAATAGACATTGAATTGACGTCTGTGCCCAGTGTACAACAGACAGTACACCTTGGCAGAATATCTGACCACTGATCTGGCAACCCAGAGAGGACAGCCTGGCCATAGAAACCGTCCGTCACAGTCAGATCTGGCAACCCAGAGAGGACAGCCTGGCCATAGAAACCGTCCGTCACAGTCAGATCTGGCAACTCAGAGAGGACAGCCTGGCCATAGAAACCGTCCGTCACAGACAGATCTGGCAACCCAGAGAGGATAGCCTGGCCATAGAAACCGTCCGTCACAGTCAGATCTGGCAACCCAGAGAGGACAGCCTGGCCATAGAGACCGTCCATCACAGACAGATCTGGCAACCCAGAGAGGACAGCCTGGCCATAGAGACCGTCCGTCACAGACAGATCTGGCAACCCAGAGAGGATAGCCTGGCCATAGAAACCGTCCGTCACAGTCAGATCTGGCAACCCAGAGAGGACAGCCTGGACATAGAGACCGTCCATCACAGACAGATCTGGCAACCCAGAGAGGACAGCCTGGCCATAGAGACCGTCCGTCACAGACAGATCTGGCAACCCAGAGAGGACAGCCTGGCCATAGAGACCGTCCGTCACAGACAGATCTGGCAACCCAGAGAGGACGTGTTTACTCTTCACTCAGAGAAAAGTCCAAAAAGAGCTGCATTTTCACCTACAGTGACAGAACTATGCAGACTTACAAGCAATTTTCTTTCCCAAAATGTAAAACAAATACAAAGATTTTCAATCCAAAACAGAAAAGGAGAATATCCAAAATCTATTGGGAGAAAAACTCCTTTGTATCATATCAGCTGAAAAATATGCCACACCTGTAGAGACAGCCAGTAGAACAACCAATCAGAGCATTAACATTACTACCTGTAGAACAACCAATCAGAACATTAACATTACTACCTGTAGAACAACCAATCAGAACATTACTACCTGTAGAACAACCAATCAGAACATTACTACCTGTAGAACAACCAATCAGAGCATTAACATTACTACCTGTAGAACAACCAATCAGTACTTTAACATTACTACCTGTAGAACAACCAACCAGAACATTACTACCTGTAGAACAACCAATCAGAACATTACTACTTGTAGAGCAACCAATCAGAACATTATTACCTGTAGACCAACCAATCAGAACATTACTACCTGTAGAACAACCAATCAGAACATTAATCATTTAATTATTACTGTTAATTATTACTGTTAATTATTACTGTTAATTATTACAGTTATTATTTCAAATGGTTAATTATTTCAAATGTTTAATTATTACTAATTGTTAATCACTACTAATTGTTAATTTGACTAATTGTTAATTATTACTAATTGTTAATTGTTACTAATAGTTAATTATTACATTTAATAATTGCTAATTGTTAATTGTTACTAATTGTTCATTATGACTAATTATTAATTGTTACTATTGTTCATTGTTACTAATTGTTAATTGTTACTACTCATTGACTTTTATTATTTGTCCAATTATTATTATTATCTATCTGAGTCATCATTCATTTGATATGTGTCTATATGCCAAGAAAGCCTTTTGAATTTGAAAGAGAGAGAGAGAGAGAGCAGCAAAAGAGAGACAGAGAGACAGAGAGATAGAGAGAGAAAGCGAGAGACAGAGAGATAGAGAGAGAGAGCTAGAGAGAGAGGAAAGAGAGCAGCAAAAGAGAGACAAGGAGACAGAGAGAGAGACAGAGAGAGAGAGAGAGAGAGAGAGAGCGACAGAGAGAGAGAGAGAGAGAGAGAGAGAGAGAGAGAGAAAGAGAGAGAGGGAGACAGACAGAGAGAGAAAGAGAGAGAGAGAGAGAGAGACAGAGAGCAAGAGAGAGAGAGAGACACAGAGAGAGATAGAGAGAGAGAGACAGAGAGATAGAGAGGGAGAGAGACTGGGTGTCTGGAGTGGGATGTGTATGACTTTACCAGACATGGAGAGAGAGAAGTGCTATAGGGTCATAGAGAATGATTTCCCAACCTTTTGTCCTTTAAGCAGAATGATGGAGCATATGCCTCACTTGGTGAGATGGCCAATGGTGTGGAGAGAGAGATTGTGTATTGTGTGTGTGTGTGTGTGTGTGTGTGTGTGTGTGTGTGTGTGTGTGTGTGTGTGTGTGTGTGTGTGTGTGTGTGTGTGTGTGTGTGTGTGTGTGTGTGTGTGTGTTTGTGGACGGGGGTGGCTTTCTTGAGAGCTGGCCAACAAAATCTCTTTCTCCTCTCTCTCTCTCTCTCTCTCTATTTCTTCCCCTCTCCAAACTAATAGGATCTCAGGGCAGTTTTAAAGCATGTCTCCAGAGAGACTACTGTAGCCAGATCCAAGTGTCTGGCCTTATGTAGATTGAATGTTTTATGGTTATGGACATAATAGTTTAGTACTGGATCAGTCTCGGGAGGATCCTCTATCCGCCCCCGCGCCTGAATCCGAGATTTAATTCTTTAAACAGGTCTGGGAAGGTAAGTAAAGACGGACAATATACCAACCGTTCACATAATATATTTAATATACTGGGTTTTATATTATATTCCCCTTTCTATGTGGGTTCAACAGGTGGGGAAATAATGCTAGGTTTGAGGCTGATTCCAAATCCATCTCCAGGCGCCACTCCTATAGGCAGTGCACTTAAATCTGTAAAGCTTCTGATCTGGGCCAGTGTTTAAGATTACCTTCTGAATTGGGCCAGTGTTTAAGACTACCTTCTGAATTGGGCCAGTGTTTAAGACTACCTTTAGAGTTGGGCCAGTGTACCTTCTGAATTGGGCCAGTGTTTAAGACTACCTTCTGAATTGGGCCAGTGTTTAAGACTACCTTCTGAATTGGGCCAGTGTTTAAGACTACCTTTAGAGTTGGGCCAGTGTTTAAGACTACCTTTAGAGTTGGGCCAGTGTTTAAGACTACCTTCTGAATTGGGCCAGTGTTTAAGACTACCTTCTGAATTGGGCCAGTGTTTAAGATTACCTTCTGAATTGGGCCAGTGTTTAAGACTACCTTTAGAGTTGGGCCAGTGTTTGAGACTACCTTCTGAATTGGGCCAGTGTTTAAGATTACCTTCTGAATTGGGCCAGTGTTTAAGACTACCTTCTGAATTGGGCCAGTGTTTAAGACTACCTTCTGAATTGGGCCAGTGTTTAAGACTACCTTCTGAATTGGGCCAGTGTTTAAGACTACCTTCTGAATTGGGCCAGTGTTTAAGACTACCTTCTGAATTGGGCCAGTGTTTAAGACTACCTTTAGAGTTGGGCCAGTGTTTAAGACTACCTTTAGAGTTGGGCCAGTGTTTAAGATTACCTTCTGAATTGGGCCAGTGTTTAAGACTACCTTTAGAGTTGGGCCAGTGTTTAAGACTACCTTTAGAGTTGGGCCAGTGTTTAAGACTACCTTTAGAATTGGGCCAGTGTTTAAGACTACCTTTAGAGTTGGGCCAGTGTTTAAGACTACCTTCTGAATTGGGCCAGTGTTTGAGACTACCTTTAGAGTTGGGCCAGTGTTTAAGACTACCTTCTGAATTGGGCCAGTGTTTAAGATTACCTTCTGAATTGGGCCAGTGTTTAAGACTACCTTTAGAATTGGGCCAGTGTTTAAGACTAACTTCTGAATTGGGCCAGTGTTTAAGATTACCTTCTGAATTGGGCCAGTGTTTAAGACTACCTTCTGAATTGGGCCAGTGTTTAAGATTACCTTCTGAATTGGGCCAGTGTTTAAGACTACCTTCTGAGTTGGGCCAGTGTTTAAGATTACCTTTAGAGTTGGGCCAGTGTACCTTCTGAATTGGGCCAGTGTTTAAGACTACCTTCTGAATTGGGCCAGTGTTTGAGACTACCTTTAGAGTTGGGCCAGTGTTTAAGACTACCTTCTGAATTGGGCCAGTGTTTAAGACTACCTTTAGAGTTGGGCCAGTGTTTAAGACTACCTTCTGAATTGGGCCAGTGTTTAAGACTACCTTTAGAGTTGGGCCAGTGTTTAAGACTACCTTCTGAATTGGGCCAGTGTTTAAGACTACCTTTAGAGTTGGGCCAGTGTTTAAGATTACCTTCTGAATTGGGCCAGTGTTTAAGACTACCTTCTGAATTGGGCCAGTGTTTGAGACTACCTTCTGAATTGGGCCAGTGTTTAAGACTACCTTCTGAATTGGGCCAGTGTTTGAGACTACCTTCTGAATTGGGCCAGTGTTTAAGACTACCTTTAGAGTTGGGCCAGTGTTTAAGACTACCTTCTGAATTGGGCCAGTGTTTAAGACTACCTTCTGAATTGGGCCAGTGTTTGAGACTACCTTCTGAATTGGGCCAGTGTTTAAGACTACCTTCTGAATTGGGCCAGTGTTTAAGACTACCTTTAGAGTTGGGCCAGTGTTTAAGACTACCTTCTGAATTGGGCCAGTGTTTAAGACTACCTTTAGAGTTGGGCCAGTGTTTAAGACTACCTTCTGAATTGGGCCAGTGTTTGAGACTACCTTTAGAATTGGGCCAGTGTTTGAGACTATCTTTAGATTTGGGCCAGTGTTTAAGACTACCTTCTGAATTGGGCCAGTGTTTGAGACTAAATCAAATCAAATGTATTTATATAGCCCTTCTTACATCAGGTGGTTGCTCAGAGACAGGAGATGCGCAGCCCTGTTTTTCTTTCAGCCTTTGAACAAAAACAACGTCTCTCGGTTGGAATATTATCGCTATTTTACGAGAAAAATAGCATAAAAATTGATTTTAAACAGCGTTTGACATGCTTCTAAGTACGGTAATGGAATATTTAGAATTTTTTTGTCACGACATGCGTCCGCGCATTGCCCTTCAGATAGGGACCAGATTTACTGCGTTTCGTGACAAAACATTTCAAAATATTCCATTACCGTACTTCGAAGCATGTCAAACGTTGTTTAAAATCAATTTTTATGCGATTTTTCTTGTAAAAAAGCGATAATATTCCGACCGGGAAACCCTGTTTTCGTTCAAAGACTGAAAATAAAAACATGGTGTCGGCTCGTGCACGCGCCCCAGTCTCATTGTTCTCAGATCGACCACTATCCAAATGCGCTACTGTTTTTCAGCCATGGCCTGCAAAGTCATCATTCAACGTTCTGGCACCTTCTGAGAGCCTATGGGAGCGTTAGAAAATGTCATGTTACAGCAGAGATCCCCTGTTTTGGATAGAGATGATCAAGAAGGCCAAGAAATGGTCAGAGAGGGCGCTTCCTGTTTGGAATCTTCTCAGGTTTTGGCCTGCCAAATGAGTTCTGTTATACTCACAGACACCATTCAAACAGTTTTAGAAACTTTGGAGTGTTTTCTATCCAAAGCTAATAATTATATGCATATTCTAGTTTCTGGGCAGGAGTAATAATCAGATTAAATCGGGTACGTTTTTTATCCGGCCGTGAAAATACTGCCCCCTATCCATAACAAGTTAACTGATGAGTGGCTTTGTCTGGCCACTCCACCATAAAGGACTGATTGGTGTAGTTGTGCAGACATGGTTGTCCTTTTCGAAGGTTCTCCCATCTCCACAGAGGAACTCTGGAATTCTGTCAGAGTGACAATCGGTTCTTGGTCACCTGCCTGATCAAGGCCCTTCTTCCCTGAATTCTCAGTTTGGCCGGGTGGCCAGCTCTAGGAAGATACTTGTTGGTTCCAAACTTCTTCCATTTAAGAATGATGAAGGTCACTGTGTTCTTGGGGACCTTCAATGCTGCAGACATTTTCTGGTACCCTTCCCCAGATCTGTGCCTTGACACAATCCTGTTTTGGAGCTCTATGGACAATTCCTTCAATTGGTTTGGTTTTTGCTCTGACATGCACTGTCAACTGTGGGACCTCATATAGACAGGTGTGTGCCTTTCCAAATCATGTCCAATCAATTGAATTTGCCACAGGTGGACTCCAATCAAGTTGTAGAAACATCTGAAGGATGACCAATGGAAACAGGATGCACCTGAGCTCAGTTTCGAGTCTCATAGAAAAAGGTCTGAATAATTATGTAAATGTGGGAAGCAACTGTATTTGTATTTATTATGGATCCCCATTAGGTGCTGCCAAAGCAGCAGCTACACTTCCTGGGGTCCAGCAAAATTAAGGCAGTTTATACAATTTCTAAAACATTACAACATATTTCACAACATATTAAGTGTGTGCCCTCAGGCCACTACTCTACTACCACATATCTACAACCCAAAATCCGTGTGTGTATAGTGCGTATGTTATCATGAGTGTGTGCATGCATGTGTCTTTGCATGTGCGTGTGTCTCTTCACAGTCCCGCTGTTCCATAAGGTGTATTTGTATCTGTTTTTAAAATCTGATTCTACTGCTGTCATCAGTTACCTGATGTGGAATAGAGTTCCATGTAGTCATGGCTCTATGTAGTACTGTGCGCCTCCTGTAGTCTGTTTTGGACTTGGGGACTGTGAAGAGACCTCTGTGAAGAGACCTCTGTTTAAACTACTAGTGTGCTAGTAGTTTAAACAGACAGCCTGGTGCATTCAACATGTCAATACCTCTCACAAATACACATAGTGATTAAGTCAATCTTTCCTCCACTTTGAGCCAGGAGAGATTGACATGCATATTATTAATATTAGCTCTCTGTGTACATCCAAGGGCCAGCCATGCTGCCCTGTTTTGAGCCAATTGCAATTGTCCTAAGTCCCTCTTTGTCGCACCTGACCACACGACTGAACAGTAGTCCAGGTGCGACAAACCTAGGGCCTGTAGGACCTGCCTTGTTGATAGTGCTGTTAAGGTAGAATAGTGCTTTATTATGGACAGACTTCTCCCAATCTTAGCTACTGTTGCATCAATATGTTTTGACCATGACAGTTTACAATCCAGGGTTACTCCAAGATGTTTTAGTCTCAACTTGCTCAATCTCCACATTATTAATTACAAAATTTAGTTAAGGTTTAGGGTTTAGTGAATGATTTGTCCAAAATACAATGCTTTTAGTTTTTGAAATATTTAGGATGAACTATTTCCTTGCCACATGTTCTGAAACTAAACTAATTTCAGTCTCTGTAGCAGCTGACATGTAAAGTGTTAAGTCATCCGCATACATAGACACACTGGCTTTACTCATGCCAGTGGCATGTCATTAGTAAAGATTGAAAAACGTAAGGGGCCTAGACAGCTACCCTGGGGAATTCCTGATTCTACCAGGATTATATTGGAGAGGCTTCCATTAAAGAACACCCTCTGTGTTCTGTTAGACAGGTAACTCTTTATCCACAATATAGCAGGTGGTGTAAAGCATGACACATACGTTTTTTCAGCAACAGACTATGATCGATAATGTCAAAGCTGCACTGAAGTCCAACAAAACAGCCCCCCACTCCTTTTTATTACCAATTTCTCTCAGCCAATAAAAAGTAATTTGTGTAAGTGCTGTGCTTGTGGAATGTCCTTCCCTATAAGCGTGCTGAAAGTCTGTTGTCAATTTGTTTACTGAAAAATTGCATTGTATCTGGTCAAACAATTTTTTTCCCAAAACTTTACTAAGGGTTGGTAACAGGCTGATTGGTCGGCTATTTGAGCCAGTAAAGGGGGCTTTAACCTGTTGGGGATAGGGGGCAGTATTGACACGGCTGGATAAAAAACGTACCCGATTTAATCTGGTTACTACTCCTGCCCAGTAACTAGAATATGCATATAATTATTGGCTTTGGATAGAAAACACCCTAAAGTTTCTAAAACTGTTTGAATGGTGTCTGTGAGTATAACAGAACTCATATGGCAGGCCAAAACCTGAGAAGATTTCATGCAGGAAGTGGCCTGTCTGACAAGGTGTCGTTCTTCTTGTCTCTGTTTATTGAAGAGTGAGGATCTTAGCTGTACCGTGACACTTCCTACGGCTGCCATAGGCTCTCAGAAGGCGGCAAAATGCTGAATCGTGGCTTTGCAGGCTCTGGCTGAAACAAAGTAGCACGTTTGGGTAGTGGCTGGTTACAGTACTGTGAGACTCAGGCTCGTGCCCGCGTCGACCGAAAGCTTTGTTTTCTTTCCTCTGTTTAGCTAAATGGAGATTCCCGGTCGGAATATTATCGCTTTTTTACGAGAAAAATGGCATAAAAATGGATTTTAAACAGCGGTTGACATGCTTCGAAGTACGGTAATGGAATATTTACATTTTTTTTGTCACGAATTGCGCCATGCGCGCGACCCTGATTTACCATTTCGGATAGTTTCTGGAACGCACGAACAAAACGCCGCTATTCGGATATAACGATGGATTATTTTGGACCAAACCAACATTTGTTATTGAAGTAGCAGTCCTGGGAGTGCATTCTGACGAAGACAGCAAAGGTAATAACATTTTTCTTATAGTAAATCTGACTTTGGTGAGTGCTAAATTTTTCCAGTCAGAGCTCATTTTTTTTCTTTCTCAGGAGTTCCCAGTTGTCTTGAACTCACTGAACTATGACTTTTTCCCAGTTCCCAGTTGTTTTGTATGCGATAGAAGTCATGCTGGATTAACAGCATGGCCAATGTTGAATGTTTATCCTTTTAAGCTTGGAAAACAGACCATCAAGCCTTGGAACACACAGCCACTCCACTGAATAGCAGGCTAGTGATTGCTGCGCAATTCTTGCAGTTAGCCACTGATTCCTTCCAAACCACTCATTGTTCAATTTGAGATTTCCAACTTGTTGTGCAATGTTTATTATGTTGTAATGCACCGATAACGTTTTATCTATAATTTCTCTTCATATGACAAGGATTGAAAAGGATTTGCCAGTAGATTGTCGACTTGATTCATGATGATGACTGCAAGCTAAGATTTTGAAAGCATGAGTCCAATCAAAGCTACGCTATATACACTGCTCAAAAAAATAAAGGGAACACTTAAACAACACAATGTAACTCCAAGTCAATCACACTTCTGTGAAATCAAACTGTCCACTTAGGAAGCAACACTGATTGACAATAAATGTCACATGCTGTTGTGCAAATGGAATAGACAACAGGTGGAAATTATAGGCAATTAGCAAGACACCCCCAATAAAGGAGTGGTTCTGCAGGTGGGGACCACAGACCACTTCTCAGTTCCTATGCTTCCTGGCTGATGTTTTGGTCACTTTTGAATGCTGGCGGTGCTTTCACTCTAGTGGTAGCATGAGACGGAGTCTACAACCCACACAAGTGGCTCAGGTAGTGCAGCTCATCCAGGATGGCACATCAATGCGAGCTGTGGCAAGAAGGTTTGCTGTGTCTGTCAGCGTAGTGTCCAGAGCATGGAGGCGCTACCAGGAGACAGGCCAGTACATCAGGAGACGTGGAGGAGGCCGTAGGAGGGCAACAACCCAGCAGCAGGACCGCTACCTCCGCCTTTGTGCAAGGAGGAGCAGGAGAAGCACTGCCAGAGCCCTGCAAAATGACCTCCAGCAGGCCACAAATGTGCATGTGTCTGCTCAAACGGTCAGAAACAGACTCCATGAGGGTGGTATGAGGGCCCGACGTCCACAGGTGGGGGTTGTAGGGAGGTCATACAGGCACGTGGAGGCCACACACACTACTGAGCCTCATTTTGACTTGTTTTAAGGACATTACATCAAAGTTGGATCAGCCTGTAGTGTGGTTTTCCACTTTAATTTTGAGTGTGACTCCAAATCCAGACCTCCATGGGTTGATAAATTGGATTTCCATTGATTATTTTTGTGTGATTTTGTTGTCAGCATATTCAACTATGTAAAGAAAAAGTATTTAATAAGATTATTTCTTTCATTCAGATCTAGGATGTGTTGTTTAAGTGTTCCCTTTATTTTTTTGAGCAGTATATATATAACGTGATTTGACGTCATTTTATCTGTGGTCAATGACCTTGGGCCTTCTCGGATGGGCACTTCTACTGTAACTCTATGGCAGCACCCAAAGATCTTGAATTTTTGAGCTCTCCCTGTAGATTTTATGGTGACGTAGTGTCCTCATGAGTGACAGAACACTGAGCCAATCACGGCGCAACTAGAGAGCATTACCAACCCCTACGCTCTGTATTTTCCGCTGGCCGCCCCTCGTCCACAGAAAGCACTGAGCTAGGCTGAAACACCTGCATTTTGGAGCTGCCTTACTCAAGATAACAAAAAAAGAGACCATGTTTGTATGCGACTTTATTAACTCAATTGTATTTTATTTACATTGGTTGCAAACTGATATGTGACACGTTTTAATGCCAAAATAACATGCTAAACAGACGACAACACCTGCCCTGAATGACAGGTCTCCACTGCTACTATCCCCCATAGTAGAAAAAGTTTACCTATTCTATTGGTCAGCTTGTCAAGAAAGAAATAGCCTACTCCAAACAGACCCTGGGACTGTTGTCGGACGATAAAGCCCAAATGCATACAACCAGTAAGCCTAGGCTACATTTTTAAAAAACAAAACAATGAGGCTGATGTAACAGATTAGAATGTTTAGCTTTAAAATGTTGATAAACTATTATTTATTCACGTTATAATCCAGTCTAAAGAATCTTTATGATATGAAGGAAGTTCTGAGTCACGGGAGAAAGAGGGATACCTAGTCAGTTGTACAACTGAATTCCGTCGGCTGGAATGTTTATTCCACATTTAACCCAACCCCTCTGAATCAGAGAGGTGCTGCGGGGGGGGGGCTGCCTTATTCAACATCCACGGCACTCGGGGAACAGTGTGTTAACTGCCTTGCTCAGAACAACAGATTTTTACCTAGTCAGCTCAGCTCATTTGATCCAACAACCTCCCTGTTAATGACCCAACACTCTAAACACTAGGCTACCTGCCTGACAGGGTCTCATGAAGTGTTTGATTTGATTTTAGAATGCATTTGCATTGATGTCAGAGTGGTTAGAGGAACAATAGAGCCCTGATTACCAGGACATTAGGACCTGACGGAGGGACAATAGATCGCTGAGTACCAGGCCATTAGGACCTGACGGAGGGACAATAGATATCTGAGTACCAGGCCATTAGGACCTGATGGAGGGACAATAGAGCCCTGAGTACCAGGCCATTAGGACCTGATGGAGGGACAATAGAGCCCTGAGTACCAGGCCATTAGGACCTGATGGAGGGACAATAGAGCCCTGAGTACCAGGCCAGTAGGACCTGATGGAGGGACAATAGATCCCTGAGTACCAGGCCATTAGGACCTGATGGAGGGACAATCGAGCCCTGAGTACCAGGCCATTAGGACCTGATGGAGGGACAATAGAGCCCTGATTACAAGACCAGTAGGACCTGATGGAGGGACAATAGATCCCTGAGTACCAGGCCATTAGGACCTGATGGAGGGACAATCGAGCCCTGAGTACCAGGCCATTAGGACCTGATGGAGGGACAATAGATCCCTGAGTACCAGGCCATTAGGACCTGATGGAGGGACAATCGAGCCCTGAGTACCAGGCCATTAGGACCTGATGGAGGGACAATCGAGCCCTGAGTACCAGGCCATTAGGACCTGATGGAGGGACAATAGATCCCTGAGTACCAGGCCATTAGGACCTGATGGAGGGACAATAGAGCCCTGAGTACCAGGCCATTAGGACCTGATGGAGGGACAATAGATCCCTGAGTACCAGGCCATTAGGACCTGATGGAGGGACAATAGAGCCCTGAGTACCAGGCCATTAGGACCTGATGGAGGGACAATAGAGCCCTGATTACAAGACCAGTAGGACCTGATGGAGGGACAATAGATCCCTGAGTACCAGGCCATTAGGACCTGATGGAGGGACAATCGAGCCCTGAGTACCAGGCCAGTAGGACCTGATGGAGGGACAATAGATCCCTGAGTACCAGGCCATTAGGACCTGATGGAGGGACAATCGAGCCCTGAGTACCAGGCCATTAGGACCTGATGGAGGGACAATCGAGCCCTGAGTACCAGGCCATTAGGACCTGATGGAGGGACAATAGATTTGTTTATTTATTTTTTATTTCACCTTTATTTAACCAGGTAAGCTAGTGCGACACAAACAACAACACAGAGACACATGGAATAAACAAGCGTACAGTCAATAACACAATAGGGAAAAAAAAGAAAGTCTATGTACAGTGTGTGCAAATGGCGTGAGGTGGTAAGGCAATAAATAGGCCATAGTAGCAAAGTAATTACAATTTAGCAGATTAACACTGGAGTGATAGATGAACAGATGATGATGAAGTGCAAGTGTGAGTGTATGAAATTTGGTTTGTCTGAAATGTTGTTCCCCCTTGCTGCGATTGGATCAGGTTTCTCTTGGAAAAGAGATATTTATCTCAACGAGAATAAACCTGTATAAATAAAGGTAAAATTAAAAATTAAAAAAATTAGAAATACTGGTGTGCAAAAGAGCAGAAAAGTAAATAAAAACAATATGGGGATGAGGTAGGTAGATTGGGTGGGCTATTTACAGATGGACTATGTACAGCTGCAGCGATCGGTTAGCTGCTCAGATAGCTGATGTTTAAAGTTTAAAGATGGCTGACTTCTAGGTCGTTAGCAAGTTTGTTTGGCTACTAATGATCATCAGAGTGCAGTTTTGGAGAAGCCTAGTTTACCATGACTCAACGGGTCACATGACATTTGACTGTAGTCATGACTCTTGACTGCCGGCGTGGCAGTAATATAGTCACCGTGACGGCCCTACCAGCTCATTGCAATGCGGTTGTGTTGCATGCTGATGAAGCTGCTGCAGCAGCTACTCTCCTGGTGTCTGACAGATTTTCCCGCTCAAAGCTCTCTGTAGCTGTATATGCTGTACGCTTGTGATAAGTAAGATACATAACGAACATACTGTACGCGGCCAATTTAAAATTCCACTAAATTATGAAAATGTACTTTTTTGACTGATATGACCAGTCAAATGTATTCCTATCGACTGAAGAGGGAACAAAAACCAAAAATAAAACATGATTTCTTCTCTTGGAAAACTGTTCCGCTGAAAATTTTATTTATTGGCTTTTTTTGGGGGCAAAAAAGCCAGCTATTACTGGCTAATGGAAACCCTGATTTCAATGTCACTCGACTTGTAGATGCTGTATTACATTCACCAGATAGGTGAAGTGTGTTGTTTTACAGGGTCAGGCATAGCATAACATGGTAAAAAGTACCAAAAAAAGTAGACTTTCCCTCCAAAATAATATAGAACTGGCCTATCTGACACCAAACGCATTGTTGGGATACAATATTATTCTTATAAAAAAAAATTGTATCATGTCTCAGAAAAGTTTGCTAGCAATTAATATAAAATGACACAATTTACATCCACTAATATAGTGAATAGTGAGCATCGTGCTAATACAATAGCTTCATTCGTGACAAACAAAACTCACCGAAGTAAATTGTTCACAACTGCACTCAACCAGTCCTGGTCAACAGTAGAGGACTATATAGGCCCCTGTACAACAGTAGTGGACTATACAGGCCCCTGGTTAACAGTAGTGACTATACAGGCCCCTGTACAACAGTAGTGGACTATATAGGCCCCTGGTTAACAGTAGTGGACTATACAGGCCCCTGGACAACAGTAGTGGACTATTCAGGCCCCTGGACAACAGTAGTGGACTATATGGGCCCCTGGTTAACAGTAGTGGACTATACGGGCCCCTGGTTAACAGTAGTGGACTATATAGGCCCCTGGTTAACAGTAGTGGAGTATATAGGCCCCTGGACAACAGTAGTGGACTATATAGGCCCCTGGTCAACAGTAGTGGACTATACAGGCCCCTGGTCAACAGTAGTGGACTATACAGGCCCCTGGTCAACAGTAGTGGACTATACAGGCCCCTGGTCAACAGTAGTGGACTATACAGGCCCCTGGACAACAGTAGTGGACTATACAGGCCCCTGGTCAACAGTAGTGTACTATATGGGCCCCTGGTCAACAGTAGTGGACTATACAGGCACCTGGTCAATGGTAGTGGACTATACAGGCCCCTGGTCAACGGTAGTGGACTATACAGGCCCCTGGTCAACAGTAGTGGACTATACAGGCCCCTGGTCAACAGTAGTGGACTATACAGGCCTCTGGTCAACAGTAGTGGACTATACAGGCCCCTGTACAACAGTAGTGGACTATACAGGCCCCTGTACAACAGTAGTGGACTATACAGGCCCCTGTACAACAGTAGTGGACTATACAGGCCCCTGTACAACAGTAGTGGACTATACAGGCCCCTGGTTAACAGTAGTGGACTATACAGGCCCCTGGACAACAGTAGTGGACTATATAGGCCCCTGTACAACAGTAGTGGACTATAAAGGCCCCTGGTCAACAGTAGTGGACTATATGGGCCCCTGGTTAACAGTAGTGCACTATACAGGCCCCTGTACAACAGTAGTGGACTATACAGGCCCCTGTACAACAGTAGTGGACTATACAGGCCCCTGTACAACAGTAGTGGACTATATAGGCCCCTGGTCAACAGTAGTGGACTATATAGGCCCCTGTACAACAGTAGTGGACTATATAGGCCCCTGGTCAACAGTAGTGGACTATATAGGCCCCTGGACAACAGTAGTGGACTATATAGGCCCCTGGTCAACAGTAGTGGACTATATGGGCCCCTGGACAACAGTAGTGGACTATATGGGCCCCTGCTCAACAGTAGTGGACGATATGGGCCCCTGGACAACAGTAGTGGACTATACAGGCCCCTGGTCAACAGTAGTGGACTATATGGGCCCCTGGTTAACAGTAGTGGACTATACAGGCCCCTGGTTAACAGTAGTGGACTATACAGGCCCCTGGTCAACAGTAGTGGACTATATGGGCCCCTGGTTAACAGTAGTGTACTATACGGGCCCCTGGTTAACAGTAGTGGACTATACGGGCCCCTGGACAACAGTAGTGTACTATATAGGCCCCTGGTCAACAGTAGTCGACTATATGGGCCCCTGGTTAACAGTAGTGGACTATACAGGCCCCTGGTCAACAGTAGTGGACTATATAGGCCCCAGGTCAACAGTAGAGGACTATACAGGCCCCTGGTCAACAGTAGTGGACTATACAGGCCCCTGGTCAACAGTAGTGGACTATATGGGCCCCTGGTCAACAGTAGTGGACTATACGGGCCCCTGGTCAACAGTAGTGGACTATACGGGCCCCTGGTTAACAGTAGTGGACTATATGGGCCCCTGGTTAACAGTAGTGGACTATACAGGGGATAGGCTGCCATTTGGGATGCAGTGACAGAAATAAAAAACAGTTTCTATCCACACAGTCAATGCTGATGCAACATCCTGACTGGCAGCCAATGAAATGCCACTATCAAAACATTAGCCAATCACCATCTCCCGCTGTTTTGTCTCTGTGTGATGCAGGTGAAGAAGAATGTTCATCATCCCCACAGCGCTCCGGCGTCACCATCAAACAGTCTACTGGAGCCAATAACACACAGTGTGGTGGGCCAACATTGTGGTTATGAGGCAATGCTCCTAGTATTGTGGCTAGTGACCTGGCAACTCTCTCTCTCTTTCACACACACACACACACACACACACACACACACACACACACACACACACACACACACACACACACACACACACACACACACACACACACACACACACACACACACACACACACACACACACACACACACACACACACACAGACACACACACACACACGTTAGTATCCCCACATTGACACTGGAGCGGCAGGAATTAGAACTGGAATGTCTGCTATGTTTTCACTACTAATGAAGGAAAAATAATAAACAGCAGGCCAAAATTAAAAGGACAGAACGGAGAGAGAGAGAGAGAGAGAGAGAGAGAGAGAGAGAGAGAGAGAGAGAGAGAGAGAGAGAGAGAGAGAGTAAGCGAGAGAAAGAGAGAGAGAGAGAGAGACACAGAGAGAGAGAGAGAGAGAGATGATGACAGAACTCAACCTCTCTCTTAATTTATCCCATAAGAGTCTAAGACTTGTCAAAAATAAATAAATAAATAAATAAGGAAGTTTGTTGTGAAGTGTCTGTCCTAAAATCTGAGAGATATAAGAAAAATGTACATGTATTTAACCCCTTATTTTTGGCTCTAAACACTCTCCATATATACTTCTATTAATTGTTTTCAACTGGTAGTGTGTAGCCCATAGTGTGTAGCCCAAACTGGTGGCAGATCGGCAGTACCAACTTTAGACGCAATGTGATTGTCACGACTTCCGCTCTCCTTGTTCGGGCGGCGTTCGGCAATCGACGTCACCGGCTTCCTAGTCACCACCGATCTATGTTTCCCTGATCGTTTGGTTTTGTCTTTATTGTACACACCTGTTTCATATTCCCTGATTATGTTCATTATTTAACCCTCTGGCGTTCATGTTTGTCTTGTCCGTGATTGTTACCTGTTTTGTTAGTCGTTGTAGGATTTTCCCCCAGCCATGTTTTCTTGCTGCGGGAGAAGTTGGATTATTGTTTTTGAGTAAAACGTTTTGTTTACACTCATCCCTGTGTCCTGCGCCTGACTTCGATACTTCTCCTATGAAAAGCATTACAGTGGGACTCGTAGAACAAAACGGAGAGGCTCATCTTGTTCGTGAGAGGCTCATCTTTTGGATAGAGGTGCCAAACCGTTTGGACGCTACAGACGATTTTGTGAGAAGACTAACTTTTGGGATGTTTCATGGTCCTGACAAACACCGCTTTAGCTCGGTTACTTTTCACCGCAGATGTGGAAGTGTTACAACAGATATCTCTAATTTAAACTGACAGATTTTTAATGGGGATTTCTGTTTATGCTAATTCAATTAGCTCAAAATTGTCAAAGACTCCAGCCACCCAAGTCATAGACTGTTCTCTCTGCTACCACACAGCAAGCGGTACCAATGCACCAAGTCAGGAGTAGGTTTCCTTGATTGAACCCAGTTCTCTACTGAGAGATTTCTGACAATACAAACACTCCAACACAATCAATGAGACTTCTTGGATAGCTCCCCTCTCTTGGTAGCCATTCTCCAGAGATAGTTTATCTCCCACCTTTCCTGCTGGTCCCCTCCTCTCTCTTGTAGGGGAAAGAGAATATGTCATTAGTACCGTCAGCTGTGCTTAATTTTCTTTTGGTTACCTTGTCTCACAGGCCTTGTTGGGCTACATTCCGTGAGCCCAGTCTGCCCTCTGGTGGTCCTTCCACATACCTCCCCCCTCAAGGACCGGACCGGAGGGTCGGGCGCCAGACGCACCGTCTTGGTCGCGTCGGGACAGCGCGTCTGCTTTCCCGTTCCTCGATCCGGCCCCTGTGGATGACATGGAAAGAGAACGGTTGTAAAGCGAGAAACCATCTGGCTATTCTGTTGTTATTGTTTCTCTTACCAGCCATCCACGTGAGGGGCGCATGGTCAGTAACTAATGCAAACCTCCGACCCAGTAGGTAGTACCAGAGATAATCAAGGGCCAACTTAATGGCTAGGGCCTCTTTCTCTACGGTAACATATCTCTGTTCCCAATTGCTGAGCTTCCTACTTATGAAGAGAATCGGCCTCTCTGCTTCGCCTTCACCCTTAGCTAGGACGGCCCCGAGCCCCGTATCCGAGGCATCTACCTGCACAATGAACTCTTGTGAGAAGTCCGGAGCCTGTAGGATGGGATCAGAACACAGGCCATCTTTTAGCAATTGGAAGGCATCTTCCGTCTCGTCCTTCCACTCTACCCGGTTTGGCAAGTTTTTCTTGATGAGGTATGTAATGGTTGCATATCCAGGGATGAAACGACGATAATATCCCTTTATCCCTAAGAAGGCCCGAACGTCCCGCTTGGTCCGGGGTCGTGGCCAGTCCCGAATTGCCCTGGTCTTCTCTGCCTGTGGGCGTATTTTCCCATTCCCCACGGTGTACCCCAGGTATTCCGCTTCGGATAGACACAGGCAGCATTTCTTTGGATTGGCCGTCAACCCTGTTGCTTCCAGGCTCACGAGCACCGCCCGTAGTCGCAGGAGGTGACTATCCCAGTCCTCGCTGTGGATGACCACATCGTCTATGTACGCCGCTGCGTACTCTTGATGGGGCCGTAGAATGGCATCCATGAGGTGTTGGAAAGTTGCAGCGCCACCATGCAGTCCGAACGGCATCCTCACATACTGAAAAAGCCCCTCCGGTGTGGCAAAGGCAGTCTTTGGGCGATCCTCCGGAGCCACCGGCACTTGCCAATATCCCTTCGTCAAATCCAGGGTGGTGATGAACTTGGCCTTTCCTAAGCAATCCAAGAGTTCATCCACGTGGGGCAAGGGATACGCGTTGAATGTGGAGATGGCGTTCACACTCCTAAAGATGTTGCAGAGTCTCAACCATCGGGTTTGGGGACCAGGACTATGGGACTGGACCACTCACTCGTCTGTGGCTCGATCACACCCATCCTCAGCATCTCCCTTACCTCGTTCTTAGCGATGACTCGGCGAGCCTCAGGAATCCTGAAAGGCCGGATATGCACCTTCTTGCCGGGGTCCGTGTGAATATGATGGAACAAGACATCTGTTTGTCCTGGGAATGGAGAGAATATCCGGCCGAAGTTCATAATCAGCTTTTCTAGCTGTCTCGACTGCTCCGGTAGGAGAGTTTGGCCACGGCGCACCTGTGGTAGAGCCTCCTCTTTTCCTTTGCCCTCCAGGGCCATCAAAGCCACCTCCTCCTCTCTTCCATGGTACTTCTTCAACAGGTTTATATGATAGAGTTGGACCTTCTTCCTCCTGTCAGGTTGCTTGATGAGGTAATTGACCGGAGGGAGACCCTTTTCATTACTCGTAGGGCCCCCTCCACTGCACCAGCAAGCGGTGTTCAGCCGTGAGCACGAGCACCATTACTTTCTCTCCCACGGTGAACTCACGGGGTGTCGCAGACTTATCGTAGGCCCAGCCTTTGGTCCTTTGTGCCTTCTCCATATGCTCCTCTACTATGGGCCACACTGCCGACAGGCGGTCTCTCATCAGGGTAACATGTTCTATTGTGGATCGAAAGGGGCATGGTTGGGTCTCCCAGGTCTCCTTGGCTAAGTCGAGGATCCCTCGACAGGGTCTGCCGTAGAGCAATTCAAACGGGGAGAATCCAGTGGACGCCTGAGGTACTTCTCGCAGGGTAAACATTAACCTGTTACGGATAGGGGGCAGTATTTTCACGGCCGGATAAAAAACGTACCCGATTTAATCTGATTATTACTCCTGCCCAGAAACTAGAATATGCATATAATTATTAGCTTTGGATAGAAAACACTCCAAAGTTTCTAAAACTGTTTGAATGGTGTCTGTGAGTATAACAGAACTCATTTGGCAGGCCAAAACCTGAGAAGATTCTGTACAGGAAATAACCTGTCTGACCATTTCTTGGCCTTCTTGATTATCTCTATCCAAAACAGGGGATCTCTGCTGTTACGTGACACTTCCTATGGCTCCCATGGGCTCTCAGAAGGCGGCAAAAAGCTGAATCGTGGCTTTGCAGGCCCTGGCTGAAAAACATTAGCGCGTTTGGATAGTGGCCGGTCAGAGTACTATGAGACTGAGGCTTGTGCACGAGTCGACTCCATGTTTACTTTCTCTCTCTTTGAACGAAAACCACCACTCCCGGTCAGAATATTATCGCTTTTTTTACGAGAAAAATGGCATAAAAATGTATTTTAAACAGCGGTTGACATGCTTCGAAGTACGGTAATGGAATATTTAGAATTTTTTCGTGACGAAACGCGTCGGGCACGTAACCCTTCGTCACCCTTGGATAGTGTCTTGAACGCACTAACAAAACGCCGCTATTTGGATATAACTATGGATTATTTTGAACCAAACCAACATTTGTTATTGAAGTAGCAGACCTGGGAGTGCATTCTGACGAAGAACACCAAAGGTAATCAAACTTTTCTAATAGTAAATCGGAGTTTGGTCACGGCTAAACTTGGTGGGTGTCAAAATAGCTAGCCATGATGGCTGGGCTATCTACTCAGAATATTGCAAAATGTGCTTTCACCGAAAAGCTATTTTAAAATCGGACACCTCGATTGCACAAAGGAGTTCTGTATCTATAATTCTTAAAATAATTGTTATGTATTTTGTCAACGTTTATCATGAGTAATTTAGTAAATTCACCGGAAGTTTGCGAGGGGTATGCTAGTTCTGAACGTCACATGCTAATGTAAAAAGCTGGTTTTTGGATATAAATATGAACTTGATTGAACAAAACATGCATGTATTGTATAACATAATGTCCTAAGATTGTCATCTGATGAAGATCAAAGGTTAGTGCTGCATTTAGCTGTGGTTTGGGTTTATGTGACATTATATGCTAGCTTGAAAAATGGGTGTCTGATTATTTCTGGCTGGGTACTCTGCTGACATAATCTAATGTTTTGCTTTCGTTGTAAAGCCTTTTTGAAATCGGACAGTGTGGTTAGATTAACGAGAGTCTTGTCTTTAAAATGGTGTAAAATAGTCATATGTTTGAAAAATGGAAGTTTTGGGTTTTTTGAGGAATTTGTAATTCACGCCACGCCCATCATTGGATATTGGAGCAGGTGTTCCGCTAGCGGAAAGTCTAGATGTAAGATTAAGTGTGGGAGAAGCATGTCCCAGTTTTTCCCATCTCTGGACACCACTCTTCTTAACATGCTTTTAATCGTTTTGTTCAAGCGTTCGCACCACCCGTCTGTTTTGAGGGGGGAATATGCTTGTACGTATCTGTTGAACCTGATATAACAGACACAAGTCCTTCATCAACCGGGACATGAACGGGGTTCCCTGATCAGTTAGGATCGTCTTGGGAAGGCCCACCCGAGAGAACATCATGAACAATTCCTTGGCAATTCCCTTTGATGACATGTTACGCAGGGGTATGGCCTCTGGGAACTTGGTAGCGTAATCTACGACCACTAGGATGTACTCGTGTCCTCTGGCGGATTTTGGGAGGGGTACCACGAGGTCCATAGCTATGGGTTCAAATGGGGGGTCTCTATAATGGGGAGAGGAATCAAAGGGTTACGTAGGTGTGGCCGTGGGGCTGTACGCTGACATTGATCACACGTCCTACAATACCTGGCCACATCCCGGGTGACACGGGGCCAATAGAATCCACGCATAATTCTGTCGATAGTTTTGTCCCATGCCAGGTGTCCTCCTAGGACGTGGGAATGGGCTACCTGTAGGACTGTATCCCTGTATGGTCTAGGCACCATTAGTAATTCCTGGTTTTCCCCCCTTCGTTGCACGACCCAATATAAAAAGACCCCGCCTGATTGCATAGTAAGGAAGAGGGGGCTCACCTGATCCGTCGACGTTCCTCCCGTCGATCACCTTCACCTTCCTCATGGTCTGGGTCTCTATTCTGCGAGGTGATGAACTATCCCTTTAATTCCTGGGGCAGGTCAACCTCGGTAGAGGGGTGTGGAGGTTGTCCCCCATCCCCGCCAGGGGTGATCGAGGAGAATCCCTTCCATGTTCCCTCCTCGGATGGGGCTTCAAATATATCCCTTAGCGCCTGGTTGCCCCTTCCTTCCTGCGTCGTGTATAACCCTCGCAGGTGTCTTCATCGGTGGTTTCCTGGAATATCTGTCGTAAATGTTGGGTCGCTATTTCTTCCTCTGGTCCAGAGGAAGAGGTTGAGGCTACGTTTCCTTATAAGACTACTATCTCGGTCTTGGACTTCGTTTTTTTCTTCTTTCCTGTCCCCCTTCTTCCCGTGCATAACGTCATCTGCCGAAGCTCTTTATATAGGGGACAGTCTCTCCCGATCAATAATGGCACCTTCAGCTGGGGTACTTTCCCTGCCCTGACTGTACACCTTCCTTTCGGAGTGAGAATAGACAGATTCACGGTGGGGTAATAGTGAGTGTCTCCATGGATACAGGACATGGATACTTTGTCTGGTAGCAGTGTTGCGGAGGTCACCATCCGCTCCTCTACTAACATAACCATACTTCCCGAGTCGAGAATGGCTACCACATATTGTCCTTCTACTCGAACGGGAATCTCTGGGGCTGGGGCTATTTCTGCTAACCAATAGTGTTGATAATGCCCTCTCGAACCGGGATGCGTGGGGATGGGCAGCGATGACTCCGTCAATGATAGCTAGGCCTTAAAATACATCCATAGGTACACCTGCAATTGACTCAAATGATGTAAATTATCAGAAGCTTCTAAAGCCATGACATAATTTTCTGGAATTTTCCAAGCTGTTTAAAGGCACAGTCAACATAGTGTATGTAAACTTCTGACCCACTGGAATTGTGATACAGTGAATTATAAGTGAAATAATCTGTCTGTAAACAATTGTTGGAAAAAGTACTTGTGTCATGCACAAAGTAGATGTCCTAACCGACTTGCCAAAACTATAGTTTGTTAACAAGAAGTTTGTGGAGTGGTTAAAAAATTTGTTTTAATGACTCCAACCTAAGTGTATGTAAACTTCCGAATTCAACTGTACATATCTACCTTAATTACCTCGTACCCCTGCACATTGACTCAGTACTGGTACCCTGTGAATATAGCCAAGTTATCGTTGACTCTGTACTGGTACCTCGTGTATATAGACAAGTTATTATTGACTCAGTACTGGTACCCTGTGAATATAGCCAAGTTATCATTGACTCAGTACTGGTACCCCGTTTATATAACCAAGTTATCATTGACTCAGTATTGGTACCCTGTGAATATAGCCAAGTTATAATTGATCCGTACTGGTACCCCGTGTATATAGCCAAGTTATCATTGACTCAGTATTGGTACCCTGTGAATATAGCCAAGTTATAATTGACTCAGTACTGGTACCCTGTGTATATAGCCAAGTTGTCATTGACTCAGTACTGGTACCCCGTGTATATAGCCAAGTTATCATTGACTCAGTACTGGTACCCTGTGTATATAGCCAAGTTATCATTGACTCAGTACTGGTACCCCGTGTATATAGCCAAGCTATTATTGACTTCTGTACTGGTACAGAGAGTCCCTGGAAGCCACTCCATAAATCATCAAACAGAGAAGGACAGAGAGAGAGTGAAATACCACAGAGTGAAATACCACAGTGTGAAATACCACAGTGTGAAATACCACAGTGTGAAAAACCACAGAGTGAAATACCACAGAGTGAAATACCACAGTGTGAAATACCACAGAGTGAAATACCACAGAGTGAAATACCACAGAGTGAAATACCACAGTGTGAAATACCACAGAGTGAAATACCACAGTGTGAAATACCACAGTGTGAAATACCACAGTGTGAAATATCACAGAGTGAAATACCACAGTGTGAAATACCACAGTGTGAAATACCACAGTGTGAAATACCACAGAGTGAAATACCACAGTGTGAAATACAACAGTGTGAAATACCACAGTGTGAAATACCACAGAGTGAAATATCACAGTGTGAAATACCACAGTGTGAAATACCACAGTTTGCCATCACAGCAGCAATTTTTGTGACCTGTTGCCACAAGAAAAGGGCAACCAGTGAAGAACAAACACCATTGTAAATACAACCCATATTTATGTTTATTTATTTTCCCTTTTGTACTTTAACTATTTGCACATCGTTACAACACTGTATGTAGACATAATATGACATTTGAAATGTATTTATTAATTTGGAACTTTTGTGAGTGTAGTGTAATAATTTTATATTGTTTATTTATCTTTTGTTTATTATCTGTTTCACTTGCTTTGGTAATGTAAAGATATTTTTCCCCATGCCAATACATCCCTTTGAATTGAATTGAATTGAATTGAGAGAGACAGATGGATTCTTCAACTACACTGAGCTGATTTCTGACGTGCTGTTCCTTCTTTCCGTAGTGTATTTCTGTATTGTTTTAGTGATTCACCATAGTGAAGGACTAGACTCAGGTTTTCTGGGTCTCCATGTTTTTGGTTGGACAGGTTTCTCAATTTCTTTCTTATGTTTTTGCATTCTTCATCAAACCATTTGTCATTGTTGTTCATTTTCTTAGGTTGACTGTTTGACATTTTTAGATTTGATAGGGAAGCAGAGATCAAATATGCTGTTTAGTTTTTCTACTGCCAAGTTTACATCATCACTATTAGAGTGGAAAGTTTTGTCCAGGAAGTTGTCTAAAAGGGATTGAATTTGTTGTTGCCTAATAGTTTTTTGGTAGGTTTCCACACTACATTCCTTCCATCTATAGCATTTCTTAATATTACTCATGATTGAGTACTGCTCTGTTCAAGTAGACTGTGATTTTGCTGTGATCTGATAGGGGTTGTCAGTGGGCTGACTGTGAACGCTCTGAGAGACTCTGGGTTGAGGTCAGTGATAAAGTAGTCTACAGTACTACTGCCAAGAGATGAGCTGTAGGTGTACCTACCGTAGGAGTCCCCTCGAAGCCTACCACTGACTATGTACAGACCCAGCGTGAGACAGAGCTGCAGGAGTTGTGACCCATTTTTGTTGGTTATGTTGTCATAGTTGTGTCTAGGGGGGCATATGGGGGAGGGAATGCTGTCACCTCCAGGTAGGTGAGGAGCTCCCGAGTGGCACAGCGGTCTAAGGCACTGCATATCAGTGCTAGAGGTGTCACTACAGACACTGCTTCGATTCCAGGCTGTATCTCAACCGGCCATGATTGGGAGTCACCATAGGGTGGCGCACAATTGGCCTTGCGTCGTTCAGGTTAGGGTTTTGGCAGGGATAGGTCGTCACTGTAAATACAAATTTGTTCTTAACTGACTTGCCTAGGTTAATAAAGGTTAAATAAAAAGTGTTTGTCCCCCTGTGTGCTGAGCGTGTCAGGTTCTTGTCCCGTTCTGGCATTTAGATCGCCACAGACTAGTACATGTCCCTGGGCCTGGAAATGATTGATTTCCCCCCTCCAGGATGGAGAAGCTGTCTTCATTAAAGTATGGGGATTCTAGTGGGGGGATATAGGTAGGATGGAGAAGCTGTCTTCATTATAGTATGGGGATTCTAGTGGGGGGATATAGGTAGGATGGAGAAGCTGTCTTCATTATAGTATGGGGATTCTAGTGGGGGGATATAGGTAGGATGGAGAAGCTGTCTTCATTATAGTATGTGGATTCTAGTGGGGGGACATAGGTAGGATGGAGAAGCTGTCTTCATTATAGTATGGGGATTCTAGTGGGGGGATATAGGTAGGATGGAGAAGCTGTCTTCATTAAAGTATGGGGATTCTAGTGGGGGGATATAGGTAGCACACAGGAGGATATTTTTCTCTGTTGAGATCATTTCCTTATTAATTTCTAGCCAAATGTAAAATGTTCCTGTATTGACTAATTTAATAGAGTGAGTCAGGTCTGCTCTGTAGCAAATTAGCATACCCCCTGAGTCCCTTCCCTGTTTCACACCTGGTAGTGTGGTGGATGGGACTACCAGCTCTCTGTAACCTAGAGGGCAACCAGTGGGTCTGTCTCCTCTATACCACCCACCTGGTAGTGTGGTGGATGGGACTACCAGCTCTCTGTAACCTAGAGGACAACCAGTGGGTCCGTCTCCTCTATACCACCCACCTGGTAGTGTGGTGGATGGGACTACCAGCTCTCTGTAACCTAGAGGACAACCAGTGGGTCCATCTCCTCTATACCACCCACCTGGTAGTTTGGTGGATGGGACTACCAGCTCTCTGTAACCTAGAGGGCAACCAGTGGGTCCGTCTCCTCTATACCACCCACCTGGTAGTGTGGTGGATGGGACAACCAGCTCTCTGTAACCTAGAGGACAACCAGTGGGTCTGTCTCCTCTATACCACCTGGTAGTGTGGTGGATGGGACTACCAGCTCTCTGTAAACTAGAGGACAACCAGTGGGTCTGTCTCCTCTATACCACCTGGTAGTGTGGTGGATGGGACTACCAGCTCTCTGTAACCTAGAGGGCAACCAGTGGGTCTGTCTCCTCTATACCACCCACCTGGTAGTGTGGTGGATGGGACTACCAGCTCTCTGTAACCTAGAGGACAACCAGTGGGTCTGTCTCCTCTATACCACCTGGTAGTGTGGTGGATGGGACTACCAGCTCTCTGTAAACTAGAGGACAACCAGTGGGTCTGTCTCCTCTATACCACCTGGTAGTGTGGTGGATGTATTTCTGTATTTCCAATTTCTTTGATAAAGTCTAGGTTCCTGCTCTTTAGTCCAAAGGCAGATGACCTCAGGCCTTGTATATTCCAGGATGAGATAGTAAAAGCTTTGTGTTCCATAGTGTCTAGTGTTGTTTTGGTGTGGTTTAGGTCTGGAACATCACAGTAGTGTGAGAAGAGCATGTTGAGCATCTGATACATACCTCTTAGATCACAAGATGGGGTTTCAGGGGGGGGGGGGTTGTAATAGTGGGGGTTGGGCCTGTTGCTCTGCTCACTTCCTGGGTATATGTCCTGAGGTCATGTTGAAGTCCTTGCTGCAGGGGTGGGGGTCATGGGGGGTGGGAAGGAAGGTGCATAAGACTGATATGGACTATATAATATGTGGCCAGGGTTTGTTTGGGGGGGTATTAGCTGATTGGGTTGTGGCTGGTGATGCTGTGGTCTCGGTGTTGGTCCTCTTGGCATGGGTTCTCTGGGTGTTGGTCCTCTTGGCGTGGGTTCTCTGGGTGTTGGTCCTCTTGGCGTGGGTTCTCTGGGTGTTGGTTCTCTTGGCGTGGGTTCTCTCGGTGTTGGTCCTCTTGGCGTGGGTTCTCTGGGTGCTGGTCCTCTTGGCGTGGGTTCTCTGGGTGTTGGTCCTCTTGGCGTGGGTTCTCTGGGTGCAGGTCCTCTTGGCGTGGGTTCTCTGGGTGGTGGTCCTCTTGGCGTGGGTTCTCTGGGTGGTGGTCCTCTTGGCGTGGGTTCTCTGGGTGTTGGTCCTCTTGGCGTGGGTTCTCTGGGTGTTGGTCCTCTTGGCGTGGGTTCTCTGGGTGCAGGTCCTCTTGGCGTGGGTTCTCTGGGTGTTGGTCCTCTTGGCGTGGGTTCTCTGGGTGTTGGTCCTCTTGGCGTGGGTTCTCTGGGTGTTGGTCCTCTTGGCGTGGGTTCTCTGGGTGTTGGTCCTCTTGGCGTGGGTTCTCTGGGTGGTGGTTCTCTTGGCGTGGGTTCTCTGGGTGTTGGTCCTCTTGGCGTGGGTTCTCTGGGTGTTGGTCCTCTTGGCGTGGGTTCTCTGGGTGCAGGTCCTCTTGGCGTGGGTTCTCTGGGTGTTGGTCCTCTTGGCGTGGGTTCTCTGGGTGTTGGTCCTCTTGGCGTGGGTTCTCTGGGTGTTGGTCCTCTTGGCGTGGGTTCTCTGGGTGGTGGTTCTCTTGGCGTGGGTTCTCTGGGTGTTGGTCCTCTTGGCGTGGGTTCTCTGGGTGTTGGTCCTCTTGGCGTGGGTTCTCTCTGTGCAGGTCCTTCAGGAGGCCCAACCCCTCAGGAGGAGGTCTTGCAGGTCTGGGAGGGTCTCCCTCTCTCTCTCCCAGCTTCTCTCTCTTTCTCTCCCACCCTCTCCCTCTCTCCCACCCTCTCCCTCTCTCCCTCTCCCACCCTCTCCCTCTCTCTCCCACCCTCTTCCTGTCCCTCCCACCCTCTCTCTCCCACCCTCTCCCTCCCTGCTACCCTCTCCCACCCTCTCCCTCCCTCTCTCTCCCTCCCTCCCTCTGTCCCTCCCACCCTCTCTCTCCCTCTCTCTCCCACCCTCCATCTCTCTCTCTGGTTGTGTGTCTTGGCGGACTATAATCTCAGTTGTTTCCTATAATTTAGGATTCGGGGCGGAACGTGCACCTAACAATCAGAACCCCAGAGCCCCATTACACACACACACACACACACACACACACACACACACACACACACACACACATTGAGTAGGGATTCAAATACTCTGATTGCTCAATCTGGAGTGTGTAAAGACCTGAGAGTTGGATTGAGTCTGTCAGGCAGACCTCACAGGAGGAGAGAGGAGAAAGAGAGGAAGGGGATGGTGGAAAGAGAAGGAAGGTAGGAAGAGGAGGGTAGAGAAATGATAGGATGGGGGTAGGATGGGGGGTGAGTAGGGGTGTAGATGAGTTAGGCGAATGGGTAGATTAGGTTGGGGTAGGTTGGGGGTAGGTTGGGGGTATGTTGGGGTGTAGTTGAGTTAGGCGCGGGTGGCTAGGTTGGGGGGAAGGTTGGGGGGTAGTTGAGTTAGTTGGGGGTAGATTAGGTTAGGGGTAGGTTGGGGTGTAGGTTGTGGTATGTTGGGGGAGTAGTTGAGTTAGGAGAGGGGGGGTAGTTTGGGGGAAGGTTGGGGTAGGTTGGGCGGGGGGTAGTTGAGTTAGGCGAGGGGGTAGTTTGGGGGGTAGTTGAGTTAGGAGAGGGGGGTAGGTTGGGGTAGGTTGGGGGTAGTTGAGTTAGGAGAGGGGGGTAGGGTTGGGGTAGTTTGGGGGGTAGTTGAGTTAGGAGAGGGGGTAGGTTGGGGGGTAGTTGAGTTAGGAGAGGGAGTAGGGTTAGGGGTAGGTTGGGGGGTAGTTGAGTTAGGCGAAGGGGGTAGGGTTGGGGTAGGTAGGGTATATTGGGGTAGGTTGGGGGGGTAGTTGAGTTAGGCGGGGGGGTAGGTTGGGGTAGGTTGGGGGTAGTTGGGGGTAGGTTAGGGGTAGGTTAGGGAGGTTGGGGTAGGGTTGAGGGGTAGGTTGGGGTAGGTTAGGGGTAGGTTAGGGAGGTTGGGGTACCCCCCCATGTTATGAGATACCTGGACCACCAATTGAGATGTGCCTTTGGTTAAGTAAATCAGATGTTAAATGAGGTGAAAAAGGACAATTTAAGCTACAGCCATCAGCAAACAGCCCTGTTTGTCTGGAGTAATCAAATCAAATGTATTTATAAAGCCCTTCTTACATCAGCTGATATCTCAAAGTGCTGTACAGAAACCCAGCCTAAAACCCCAAACAGCAAGCAATGCAGGTGTTGAAATCCCCTGAAATCTCTCTCTCTGTCTCTCCTTATCAATTCAATTCAATTTAAGGGATTTATTGGCATGGGGAAACATATGTTTACATTTCCAAAGCTAGTGAACTAGATAATAAACAAAAGTGAAATAAACAATAAAAATGAACAGTAAACATTACACTCACAGAAGTTCCAAAAGAATTAAGACATTACAAATGTCATATTATGTCTATATACTGTATACAGTCTTGTAACAATGTACAAGTGGTTAAAGTACAAAAGGGAAAATAAATAAACATAAATATGGGTTGTATTTACAATGGTGTTTGTTCTTCACTGGTTGACCTTTTCTTGTGGCAACAGGTCACACATCTTGCTGCTGTGATGGATCACTGTGGTATTTCACCCAGTAGATATGGGAGTTTATCAAAATCGGGTTTGTTTTCTAATTCTTTGTGGATCTGTGTAAACTGAGGGAAATATGTGTCTCTAATATGGTCATACATTTGGCAGGAGGTTAGGAAGTGCAGCTCAGTTTCCACCTCATTTTGTGGGCAGTGTTGCACATAGCCTGTCTTCTCTTGAGAGCCAGGTCTGCCTACGGCGGCCTTTCTCAATAGCAAGGCTATGCTCACTGAGTCTGTACATAGTCAAAGCTTTCCTTAAGTTTGGGTCAGTCACAGTGGTCAGGTATTCTGCCACTGTGTACTCTCTGTTTAGGGCCAAATAGCATTCTAGTTTGCTCAGTTTTTTGTTAATTCTTTCCAATGTGTCAAGTAATTATCTTTTTTTGTTTTCTCATGATTTGGTTGGGTCTAATTGTGTTGCTGTCCTGGGGCTCTGTGGGGTCTGTTTGTGTTTGTGAACAGAGCCCCAGGACCAGCTTGCTGGGCTCTCCTCCATTTGTATTGCTTTGTTATGAAGACCAGCTCTAGGGGACTCTTCTCCAGGTTCATCTCTCTGTAGGTGATGGCTTTGTTAAGGAAGGTTTGGGAATCGCTTCCTTTTAGGTGGTTGTAGAATTTAACGGCTCTTTTCTGGATTTTGATAATTAGCGGGTATCGGCCTAATTCTGCTCTGCATGCATTATTTGGTGTTCTACGTTGTACACAGAGGATATTTTTGCAGAAATCTGCATGCAGAGTCTCAATTTGGTGTTTGTCCCATTTTTTTAATTATTGGTTGGTGAGCGGACCCAGACCTCACAACCATAAAGGGCAATGGGTTCTATAACTGATTCATGTATTTTTAGCCAGATCCTAATTGGCATGTTGAATTTTATGTTTCTTTGATGGCATAGAATGCCCTTCTTGCCTTGTCTCTCAGATCGTTCACAGCTTTGTGGAAGTTACCTGTGGCGCTGATGTTTATGCCGAGGTATGTATAGTTTTTTGTGTGCTCTAGGGCAACGGTGTCTAGATGGAATTTATATTTGTGGTCCTGACGACTGGACCGTTTTTGGAACACCAAACAGTAGACATTTGACTTCAGATTCTAGTAGGGTGAGGCCGGGTGCTGCAAACTTTTCTAGTGCCCACGCCAATTCATTCATATATATGTTGAAGAGGGTGGGGCTTAAGCTGCATCCCTGTTTCACCCCACGGCCCTGTGGGAAGAAATTTGTGTGTGTTTTCTCTCTCTCTCTCCCTGTTTTTTAATTGAGTTTTCAATTAGATTTTCACTCTCAAAACCAGGTTAGGTTGAGGCGATGGTCCTCTCCAGTGATGGCCCTCCAGGTTAGGTTGAAGCGATGGTCCTCTCCAGTGATGGCCCTCCAGGTTAGGTTGAAGCGATGGTCCTCTCCAGTGATGGCCCTCCAGGTTAGGTTGAAGCGATGGTCCTCTCCAGTGATGGCCCTCCAGGTTAGGTTGAAGCGATGGTCCTCTCCACTGATGGCCCTCCAGGTTAGGTTGAGGCGATGGTCCTCTCCACTGATGGCCCTCCAGGTTAGGTTGAAGCGATGGTCCTCTCCAGTGATGGCCCTCCAGGTTAGGTTGAGGCGATGGTCCTCTCCACTGATGGCCCTCCAGGTTAGGTTGAGGCGATGATACTCTCTGTGTTAGGTTTAGGTGTTAGGTAAAATAGGATTTTGAATGGGAATCAATTGCTTGACCCAACAAGGATAGTAAAACAAGAATGTGTGTGCATGTGTTTGTGTAGACCATTGATGAAGCAACACCCTGAAGAGTGATTTAAGCAGAGGTTGATAATGCAGAGAGAGAGAGAGAGAGAGAGAGAGAGAGAGAGAGAGAGAGAGAGAGAGAGAGAGAGAGAGAGAGAGAGAGAGAGAGAGAGAGAGAGAGAGAGAGAGAGAGAGAGAGAGAGAGAGAGAGAGAGAGAGAGAGAGAGAGAGAGAGAGAGAGAGAGAGAGAGAGAGAGAGAGAGAGAGAGAGAGAGAGAGAGAGAGAGAGAGAGAGAGAGAGAGAGAGAGAGAGAGAGAGAGAGAGAGAGAGAGAGAGAGAGAGAGAGAGAGAGAGAGAGAGAGAGAGGAGAGAGAGAGAGAGAGAGAGAGAGAGAGAGAGAGAGAGAGAGAAAGAGACGATGGTGGAGAGGTGAAGGGAGAGAGAGAGAGAGAGAGAGAGAGAGAGAGACGAAGGTGGAGAGATGAAGGGAATGAGGAGAGAGAGAGAGGTGGAGAGATGCAGGGAATGAGAAGAGAGACGAAGGTGGAGAGATGAAGGGAATAAGAAGAGAGAGAGAGGTGGAGAGATGCAGGGAATGAGAAGAGAGAGAAGGAGGGATCGAGAGGGGAGTGAGAGATGGAGAAAGAAAGAAGGAGGGAGAGAGAGAGAGAGACGAAGGTGGAGAGATGAAGGGAATGAGAAGAGAGAGAGACGAAGGTGGAGAGATGAAGGGAATGAGAAGAGAGAGAGACGAAGGTGGAGAGACGAAGGGAATGAGAAGAGAGAGAGGATCGAAGGGGATGAAGATGGAGAAAGAAAGAAGGAGGGAGAAGAGAGAGAGACGAAGGTGGAGAGACGAAGGGAATGAGAAGAGAGAGAGACGAAGGTAGAGAGATGCGGGTAATGGGAAGAGAGAGAGAGGGATCGAGAGGGGAAGAGAGAAATGGAGGGATCAAGGGGACAGAGGAAGAGAGAGAAGCATGTCAGGTGAGTTCATGCGCATTCCTGTCCAACTTCTAACACACATCACACGTGTGTGCGTGTGTGTGTGAGCAGGCAGAAGGAGAGGTGCCGAAAACCTGTACAAACACTACATGACTATAAGTATGTGGACACCTTCTAATCCAACATCTCATTCCAACATCATGGGCATTAATATGGAGTTGGTCCCCCCTTTGCTGCTATAACAGCCTCCACTCTTCTGGGAAGGCTTTCCACTATATGTTGGAACATTGCTGCTATAACAGCCTCCACTCTTCTGGGAAGGCTTTCCACTAGATTTAACATTCTGCTAACAGCCTCCTCTCTTCTGGGAAGGCTTTCCACTAGATGTTGGAACATTGCTGCTATAACAGCCTCCACTCTTCTGGGAAGGCTTTCCACTAGATGTTGGAACATTGCTGCTATAACAGCCTCCACTCTTCTGGGAAGGCTTTCCACTAGATGTTGGAACATTGCTGCTATAACAGCCTCCAGTCTTCTGGGAAGGCTTTCCACTAGATGTTGGAACATTGCTGCTATAACAGCCTCCACTCTTCTGGGAAGGCTTTCCACTAGATGTTGGAACATTGCTGCTATAACAGCCTCCACTCTTCTGGGAAGGCTTTCCACTAGATGTTGGTACATCGCTGTGGGGACTTGCTTCCATTCAGCCACAAGAGCATTAGTGAGGTCTGGACACTGATGTTGGGCGATTAGGCCTGGCTCGCAGTCGGCGTTCCAATTCCTCCCAAAGGTGTTTGATGGGGTTGAGGTCAGGGCTCTGTGCAGGCCAGTCAAGTTCTTCCACACCGATCTCAACAAAATATTTCTGTATGTGTCTTGCTTTGTGCATGGGGGCATTGTCATGCTGAGACAGGAAAGGGCCTTCCCCAAACTGTTGCCACACAGTTGGAAGCACCGAAACCGTCTAGAAGTCATTGTATACAGTAGCGTTAAGATTTCCCTTCACTGAAACTAAGAGGCCCGAACCATGAAAAACAGCCCCAGACCATTATTCCTCCTCCACCAAACTTTACAGTTGGCACTATGCATTGGGGCTGGTAGCGTTCTCCTGGCATCCGCCAAACCCAGATTTGTCCGTCGGACTGCCAGATGGTGAAGCGTGATTCATCACTCCAGAGAACACGTTTCCACCGCTCCAGAGTCCAATGGCGGCGAGCTTTACAACACTCCAGCTGACGCTTGGCATTGCTCATGGTGATCTTAGGCTTGTGTGCGGCTGCTCGGCCATGGAAACCCATTTCATGAAGCTCTTGATGAACAGTTTTTCTGCTGACGTTGCTTCCAGAGGCAGTTTGGAACTCGGTAGTGAGTGTTGCAACCGAGGACAGACAATTTTTACACACTACTCGCTTCAGAACTCGTGGTCACGTTCTGTGAACTGGCATGGCCTACCACTTCGTGGCTGAGCCGTTGTTGCTCCTAGACATTTCCACTTCACAATAACAGCTCTAGCAGGGCAGAAATTTGATGAACTGACTTGTTGGAAAAGTGGCATCCTATGACGGTGCCACATTGAAAGTCACTGAGCTCTTCAGTACGGGTCGTTCTACTGCCAATGTTTGTCTATGGAGATTGCATGGCTGTGTGCTGAAAATAGCCAAATCGACTTATTTGAAGTCTCTCCTCCTCAATCTCTCCCTCTACATTTTTCTGTCTGTCAAATCACCAGGTTGCAACTCATCCCTTACCGGATTAATTGGTAATATAAACAAACATTACAATAATTCACTGTGGTAATTCAGTGATAATTCTTCTGGTGTTCTGTGCAGCGCGCATAAAGAGCGAAACATAAATTAATACATAATAGTAAATAAGGTTATCCAGCAATGGTTTTAACCCCAAATGATTCCAGATAAATGATTCCAGATTAATGATTCCAGATTAATGATTCCAGATAAATGATTCCAGATTAATGAATCCAGATAAATGAATCCAGATAAATGAATCCAGATATTCCAGATAAATGATTCCAGATAAATGAATCCAGATAAATGATTCCAGATAAATGAATCCAGATAAATGATTCCAGATAAATGATTCCAGATAAATGATTCCAGATAAATGATTCCAGATTAATGATTCCAGATAAATGATTCCAGATTAATGAATCCAGATAAATGAATCCAGATAAATGATTCCAGATAAATGATTCCAGATAAATGAATCCAGATAAATGATTCCAGATAAATGAATCCAGATATTCCAGATAAATGATTCCAGATATATGATTCCAGATAAATGAATCCAGATAAATGAATCCAGATAAATGAATCCAGATAAATGATTCCAGATAACTGATTCCAGATAAATGAATCCAGATAAATGATTCCAGATAAATGAATCCAGATAAATGATTCCAGATAAATTATTCCAGATAAATTATTCCAGATAAATTAATCCAGATAAATGATTCCAGATAAATGAATCCAGATAAATTATTCCAGATAAATTATTCCAGATAAATTATTCCATATTAATGAATCCAGATTAATGATTCCAGATAAATGATTCCAGATTAATGAATCCAGATAAATGAATCCAGATAAATGATTCCAGATAAATGATTCCAGATAAATGAATCCAGATAAATGATTCCAGATAAATGAATCCAGATATTCCAGATAAATGATTCCAGATAAATGAATCCAGATATTCCAGATAAATGATTCCAGATAAATGATTCCAGATGAATGATTCCAGATAAATGATTCCAGATAAATGATTCCAGATAAATGAATCCAGATATTCCAGATAAATGATTCCAGATAAATGATTCCAGATGAATGATTCCAGATGAATGATTCCAGATTAATGATTCCAGATAAATGAATCCAGATGAATGATTCCAGATGAATGATTCCAGATAAATGATTCCAGATGAATGATTCCAGATAAATGAATCCAGATATTCCAGATAAATGATTCCAGATAAATGATTCCAGATAAATGATTCCAGATAAATGATTCCAGATTAATGATTCCAGATAAATGATTCCAGATATTCCAGATAAATGATTCCAGATGAATGATTCCAGATAAATGATTCCAGATTAATGATTCCAGATAAATGATTCCAGATTAATGATTCCAGATAAATGATTCCAGATAAATGAATCCATAAAAAGAAACAGAAAGTGTTTGAACCCAGACTGGCACAGAGAAGAATCAAGTTTGATAATGTACTCTTTCAAGTCCTCTCTTGTTACTCCCTCTCTCTCCCCCCTCTCTCTCTCTCTCTCTCTCTCTCTAATCCCCCCCTCGCTCTCTCTCTCTCTCTAATCCCCCTCGCTCTCTCTCTCTCTCTAATCCCCCCTCGCTCTCTCCCCCCCTCTCTCTCTCTCTCTTCCCCCTCTCTCTCTCTATCATAACTCTCTCTTTCATTCTCTCTCTCCCCCCTCTCTTCTCTCTCGTTCTCCTCCTCGTTCTCTTCTCATGGCCCTGGCTTTTCAGGTCTTTTGTGAGCCCGCTACATTTTTGGGGAAATGTGATCCCCCCCTCCTCTCCCTGGGGTGGTCCGATCGGCTCATTCACCCCCCCCCGGGCAGGACTGGAGAGGGAGAGGAGGGGGCTGTGGATGGGGAAGGCGGGGGGAGGGGAGAGATGGAGGGAGAAATGGGAAGCTAGCCCTCAACAACATGATAAAACAAAAATTACATCTGACATTTACATTCGATATTAGTGCGAAGCCACTCCTGTGAGTGTGTGTGTGTGTGTGTGTGTGTGTGTGTGTGTGTGTGTGTGTGTGTGTGTGTGTGTGTGTGTGTGTGTGTGTGCGCGACAGGTGTGTGATGGATAGGTACCTGTGCCATCTGCCAGTCTAACATCTAACAGCTGTCCCCAACATTACTAACCACCATTCCAACTCTCACACAACCCTTTTTTTCTCTTCCTGTCCTTTCACTCTCCTGCCATTCATCCTTCCTCTGTCTGCTAACATCCATCCCTCCGTCCCTCCATCCTGTCTTCCCTTCGATCACATCGTTCTTCTGTCTTTCACTCACACCCCCCCATATCACCTCATCCCTCTCTTTCGCCCACAACTACCTCCCTCCCTCCCTCCCTACCTCCCTCCCTCCCTCCACACACAGACCGGGACTTCTCTTGGTGCCCCAGACAGCCCTCCAGTGTGTCTGCCCCAAGGGAGCTTGGGTAACTGTGTCTCTACCTGCCAACTGCTGTGTCACACAGAGGCTCATGTTACACATACACTCTCTCTCTCTCTCCCACACACCCACACACACACGCCCACGCACACGCACACACACACACACACACACACACACACACACACACACACACACACACACACACACACACACACACACACACACACACACACACACACAATGCCCTGGTAATTTATCCAGCCAATGAGCCTATTTCACACTGGAGCCAGAAGAAAGGCTTAAAAAGAGGGGTAGAATAATAAAAAGAGGGGTAGAATAATAAAAAGAGGGGTAGAATAATAAAAAGAGGGGGTAGAATAATAAAAAGAGGGGTAGAATAATAAAAAGAGGGGTAGAATAATAAAAAGAGGGGTAGAATAATAAAAAGAGGGGTAGAATAATAAAAGAGGGGTAGAATAATAAAAAGAGGGGTAGAATAATAAAAGAGGGGTAGAATAATAAAAAGAGGGGGTAGAATAATAAAAGAGGGGTAGAATAATAAAAAGAGGGGTAGAATAATAAAAAGAGGGGTAGAATAATAAAAAGAGGGGTAGAATAATAAAAAGAGGTGTAGAATATAAAAAAGAGGGGTAGAATAATAAAAAGAGGGGTAGAATAATAAAAAGAGGGGGGTAGAATAATAAAAAGAGGGGTAGAATAATAAAAAGAGGGGTAGAATACCAAGTACACATAAACACACTCCCATCCTGCCATCCATACATTACAACACTCCCATCCTGCCATCCATACATTACAACACTCCCATCCTGCCATCCATACATTACAACACTCCCATCCTGCCATCCATACATTACAACACTCCCATCCTGCCATCCATACATTACAACACTCCCATCCTGCCATCCATACATTACAACACTCCCATCCTGCCATCCATACATTACAACACTCCCATCCTGCCATCCATACATTACAACACTCCCATCCTGCCATCCATACATTACAACACTCCCATCCTGCCATCCATACATTACAACACTCCCATCCTGCCATCCATACATTACAACACTCCCATCCTGCCATCCATACATTACAACACTCCCATCCTGCCATCCATACATTACAACACTCCCATCCTGCCATCCATACATTACAACACTCCCATCCTGCCATCCATACATTACAACACTCCCATCCTGCCATCCATACATTACAACACTCCCATCCTGCCATCCATACATTACAACACTCCCATCCTGCCATCCATACATTACAACACTCCCATCCTGCCATCCATACATTACAACACTCCCATCCTGCCATCTATACATTACAACACTCCCATCCTGCCATCCATACATTACCAACACTCCCATCCTGCCATCCATACATTACAACACTCCCATCCTGCCATCCATACATTACAACACTCCCATCCTGCCATCCATACATTACAACACTCCCATCCTGCCATCCATACATTACAACACTCCCATCCTGCCATCCATACATTACAACACTCCCATCCTGCCATCCATACATTACAACACTCCCATCCTGCCATCCATACATTACAACACTCCCATCCTGCCATCTATACATTACAACACTCCCATCCTGCCATCCATACATTACAACACTCCCATCCTGCCATCCATACATTACAACACTCCCATCCTGCCATCCATACATTACAACACTCCCATCCTGCCATCTATACATTACAACACTCCCATCCTGCCATCTATACATTACAACACTCCCATCCTGCCATCCATACATTACAACACTCCCATCCTGCCATCCATACATTACAACACTCCCATCCTGCCATCTATACATTACAACACTCCCATCCTGCCATCTATACATTACAACACTCCCATCCTGCCATCCATACATTAAAACACTCCCATCCTGCCATCCATACATTACAACACTCCCATCCTGCCATCCATACATTACAACACTCCCATCCTGCCATCCATACATTACAACACTCCCATCCTGCCATCCATACATTACAACACTCCCATCCTGCCATCCATACATTACAACACTCCCATCCTGCCATCTATACATTACAACACTCCCATCCTGCCATCCATACATTACAACACTCCCATCCTGCCATCCATACATTACAACACTCCCATCCTGCCATCCATACATTACAACACTCCCATCCTGCCATCCATACATTACAACACTCCCATCCTGCCATCCATACATTACAACACTCCCATCCTGCCATCCATACATTACAACACTCCCATCCTGCCATCCATACATTACAACACTCCCATCCTGCCATCCATACATAAACAAACACATTATAAAACAGGAAAACAGATATGATTTATTTTAGTTTCTTAACATTTCAATAAAATCGTGTGTGTGTGTTAGTGACGGGTTTGGAGGTTTATTCCCAGCAGCTGGCCAAACCGGAATTCAACTGAGCCAGCTCAGCCAATGGCAACAAGCACCCCACGACCAAAACACATTCAGTCTCGGTGGTGTGTGATAGAAAGTGGAGGGGAACGCTTTCAAACTGACCTGACCTATTCTCTCTCTCTCCCTCCCTCTCTCCCCTTGATCCCTTCATCTCCTTCTCTCTCTTCTCATTCCCTGCATCTCTCCACCTTTGTCTCTCTCTCTCTCTCTCTCTCTCTCCTCATTCCCTTCATCTCTCCACCTTTGTCTCTCTCTCTCTCTCTCTCTCTCCTCATTCCCTTCATCTCTCCACCTTTGTCTCTCTCTCTTTCTCCTTCTTTCTTTATCCATCTCTCGCTCCCCTGTTTCTCTCTGTCTCTCTCTCTCTCTCTCTCTCTCTCTCTCCATTCAATTTAATTTTCTCTCTCACTCTCTCTATCTCTCCCTTTATACCTTAAGGATTCATGAGAATGTCAATTTATTTGTAACCTAAGCGCCTCTCATTTTTAATACAGGTCCCTGTCAAATCACTTACAAACTACAGTCCAATAGAGCCAGGGGAGATTTAACAAGATCATAGTAGAGAGACTACTACTACACACACACTATAGACACACACTATAGATACACACACTATAGACACACACCATAAATCACACACTATACACACACACACTATACACACACACACTATAGACACACACCATAAATCACACACTATAGACACACACACTATAGACACACACCATAAATCACACACTATACACACACACACTATACACACACACACTATAGACACACACCATAAATCACACACTATAGACACACACACTATAGACACACACCATAAATCACACACTATAGACACACACACTATAGACACACACCATAAATCACACACTATAGACACACACACACTATAGACACACACCATAAATCACACACTATACACACACACACTATACACACACACACTATAGACACACACAACACTATAGACACACACACTATAGACACACACATCACACACTATAGACACACACACTATAGACACACACCATAAATCACACACTATAGACACACACACTATAGACACACACCATAAATCACACACTATAGACACACACACACTATAGACACACACCATAAATCACACACTATAGACACACACACTATAGACACACACACACACTATAGACACACACACTATACACACACACACTATAGACACACACACTATAGACACACACACACTATAGATACACACACACTATAGACACACACACTATAGACACACACCATAAATCACACACTATACACACACACTATAGACACACACCATAAATCACACACTATACACACACACTATAGACACACACACTATAGACACACACCATAAACACACACTATACACACACTATAGACACACACCTAAACACACACTATACACACACACTATAGACACACACCATAAACACACACTATAGACACACACACTATAGACACACACCACACACTATAGACACACACACATATAGACACACACCATAAATCACACACTATAGACACACACACTATAGACACACACCAACACACACTATAGACACACACCATAAACACACACCACACACACTATAGACACACACCATAAACACACACTATAAACCACACACTATAGACACACACCATCACACACTATAGACACACACCATAAATCACACACTATAGACACACACCATAAACACACACTATAGACACACACATATAGACACACACCATAACACACACTATAGACACACACACTATAGACACACACCACACACACTATAGACACACACACTATAGACACACACACACACCTATAGACACACACACTATACACACACACACTATAGACACACACACTATAGAACACACACACTATAGACACACACACACTATAGACACACACACTATAGATACACACCATAAATCACACACTATAACACACACACTATAGACACACACCATAAACACACACTATAGACACACACACTATAGACACACACCATAAATCACACACTATACACACACACTATAGACACACACCATAAACACACTATACACACACACTATAGACACACACCATAAATCACACACTATACACACACACTATAGACACACACCATAAATCACACACTATAGACACACACACTATAGACACACACCATAAATCACACACTATAGACACACACACTATAGACACACACACACACACTATAGACACACACACTATACACACACACACTATAGACACACACACTATAGAACACACACACTATAGACACACACACTATAGACACACACACTATAGATACACACCATAAACACACACTATACACACACACTATAGACACACACCATAAATCACACACTATAACACACACACTATAGACACACACACTATAGACACACACCATAAATCACACACTATAGACACACACACTATAGACACACACCATAAATCACACACTATAGACACACACACTATAGACACACACACACACACTATAGACACACACACTATACACACACACACTATAGACACACACACTATAGATACACACACACTATAGATACACACACACTATAGACACACACACTATAGATACACACCATAAATCACACACTATACACACACACTATAGACACACACCATAAATCACACACTATACACACACACTATAGACACACACACTATAGACACACACCATAAATCACACACTATACACACACACTATAGACACACACCATAAATCACACACTATACACACACACTATAGACACACACCATAAATCACACACTATACACACACACTATAGACACACACCATAAATCACACACTATAGACACACACACTATAGACACACACCATAAATCACACACTATAGACACACACACTATAGACACACACCATAAATCACACACTATAGACACACACCATAAATCACACACCATAAATCACACACTATAGACACACACCATAAATCACACACTATAAATCACACACTATAGACACACACCATAAATCACACACTATAGACACACACACTATAGACACACACCATAAATCACACACTATAGACACACACACTATAGACACACACCATAAATCACACACTATAGACACACACACACTATAGACACACACCATAAATCACACACTATAGACACACACACTATAGACACACACACACCTATAGACACACACACTATACACACACACACTATAGACACACACACTATAGACACACACACACTATAGATACACACACACTATAGACACACACACTATAGACACACACCATAAATCACACACTATAGACACACACACTATAGACACACACACACTATAGACACACACACTATAGACACACACACACTATAGACACACACCATAAATCACACACTATACACACACACCATAAATCACACACTATACACACACACACTATAGACACACACCATAAATCACACACTATAGACACACACACTATAGACACACACACACTATAGACACACACACTATAGACACACACCTAAACACACACTATAGACACACACACTATAGACACACACACACTATAGACACACACACTATACACACACACACTATAGACACACACACTATAGACACACACACTATAGACACACACACACTATAGACACACACACACTATAGACACACACCATAAATCACACACTATACACACACACTATAGACACACACCATAAATCACACACTATAGACACACACACTATAGACACACACACCTATAGACACACACACATAAATCACACACTATAGACACACACACTATAGACACACACCATAAATCACACACTATACACACACACACTATAGACACACACCATAAATCACACACTATACACACACTATAGACACACACCATAAATCACACACTATACACACACACACTATAGACACACACCATAAATCACACACTATACACACACACTATAGACACACACCACACTATACACACACACTATAGACACACACACACTATAGACACACACACTATAGACACACACCATAATCACACACTATACACACACACTATAGACACACACACTATAGACACACACACTATAGACACACACACTATAGACACACACACTATAGACACACACACACTATAGACACACACTTAGACACACACTATAGACACACACACATAAATCACACAACACACACACTATAGACACACACACTATAGACACACACACTATAGACACACACACTATAGACACACACACTATAGACACACACACATATAGACACACACACTATAGACACACACACTATAGACACACACACACTATAGACACACACACTATAGACACACACACTATAGACACACACACTATAGACACACACACACTATAGACACACACACTATAGACACACACTATAGACACACACCATAAATCACACACTATAGACACACACACTATAGACACACACACTATAGACACACACACTATAGACACACACACTATAGACACACACACACTATAGACACACACATATAGACACACACTATAGACACACACACTATAGACACACACCATAAATCACACACTATACACACACACTATAGACACACACACTATAGACACACACACTATAGACACACACACATATAGACACACACACTATAGACACACACACTATAGACACACACATACTATAGACACACACACTATAGACACACACACACTATAGACACACACACTATAGACACACACACACTATAGACACACACTATAGACACACACTATAGACACACACCATAAATCACACACTATACACACACACTATAGACACACACACTATAGACACACACACTATAGACACACACACTATAGACACACACACACTATAGACACACACTATAGACACACACTATAGACACACACACTATAGACACACACACTATAGACACACACACTATAGACACACACACTATAGACACACACACTATAGACACACACCATAAATCACACACTATACACACACACACTATAGACACACACACTATAGACACACACACTATAGACACACACACTATAGACACACACCATAAATCACACACTATAGACACACACTATAGACACACACACTATAGACACACACACTATACACACACACTATAGACACACACACTATAGACACACACACACTATACACACACACTATAGACACACACACTATAGACACACACACTATAGACACACACCATAAATCACACACTATACACACACACTATAGACACACACACTATAGACACACACACTATAGACACACACACTATAGACACACACACTATAGACACACACACTATAGACACACACACACTATAGACACACACACTATAGACACACACACTATAGACACACACACTATAGACACACACACACTATAGACACACACACTATAGACACACACACTATAGACACACACCATAAATCACACACTATACACACACACTATAGACACACACACACACTATAGACACACACACTATAGACACACACACACTATAGACACACACACACACTATAGACACACACACTATAGACACACACACTATAGACACACACACTATAGACACACACACACTATAGACACACACACTATAGACACACACCATAAATCACACACTATACACACACACACTATAGACACACACACTATAGACACACACACACTATAGACACACACACTATAGACACACACCATAAATCACACACTATAGACACACACACTATAGACACACACACTATAGACACACACACTATAGACACACACACTATAGACACACACACACTATAGACACACACACTATAGACACACACACACTATAGACACACACACTATAGACACACACCATAAATCACACACTATACACACACACACTATAGACACACACACTATAGACACACACACTATAGACACACACACTATAGACACACACCATAAATCACACACTATACACACACACACTATAGACACACACACTATAGACACACACACTATAGACACACACACTATAGACACACACCATAAATCACACACTATAGACACACACTATAGACACACACACTATAGACACACACCATAAATCACACACTATAGACACACACTATAGACACACACACTATAGACACACACACTATACACACACACACTATAGACACACACCATAAATCACACACTATAGACACACACTATAGACACACACACTATAGACACACACACTATACACACACACACTATAGACACACACCATAAATCACACACTATAGACACACACCATAAATCACACACTATAGACACACACCATAAATCACACACTATAGACACACACCATAAATCACACACTATACACACACACACTATAGACACACACACTATAGACACACACACACTATAGACACACACACTATAGACACACACCATAAATCACACACTATACACACACCATAAATCACACACTATACACACACACTATAGACACACACACTATAGACACACACACACTATAGACACACACACTATAGACACACACACTATAGACACACACCATAAATCACACACTATACACACACACACTATAGACACACACTATAGACACACACACTATAGACACACACCATAAATCACACACTATACACACACACACTATAGACACACACCATAAATCACACACTATACACACACACACTATAGACACACACCATAAATCACACACTATAGATCACACACACTATAGACACACACCATAAATCACACACTATAGACACACACCCATAAATCACACACCATAAATCACACACTATACACACACACACTATAGACACACACCATAAATCACACACTATAAATCACACACTATAGACACACACCATAAATCACACACTATAGACACACACCATAAATCACACACCATAAATCACACACTATAGACACACACCATAAATCACACACTATAAATCACACACTATAGACACACACCATAAATCACACACTATAAATCACACACTATAGACACACACCATAAATCACACACCATAAATCACACACTATAGACACACACCATAAATCACACACTATAGACACACACCATAAATCACACACTATAGACACACACCATAAATCACACACTATAGACACACACCATAAATCACACACTATAGACACACACCATAAATCACACACTATAGACACACACCATAAATCACACACTATAGACACACACACACACTATAGACACACACCATAAATCACACACTATAGACACACACCACACACTATAGACACACACCATAAATCACACACTATACACACACACACTATAGACACACACCATAAATCACACACTATACACACACACACTATAGACACACACCATAAATCACACACTATAAATCACACACTATAGACACACACCATAAATCACACACTATAGACACACACCATAAATCACACACCATAAATCACACACTATACACACACACACTATAGACACACACCATAAATCACACACTATAAATCACACACTATAGACACACACCATAAATCACACACTATAGACACACACCATAAATCACACACCATAAATCACACACTATAGACACACACCATAAATCACACACTATAAATCACACACTATAGACACACACCATAAATCACACACTATAAATCACACACTATAGACACACACCATAAATCACACACCATAAATCACACACTATAGACACACACCATAAATCACACACTATAAATCACACACTATAGACACACACCATAAATCACACACTATACACACACACACTATAGACACACACCATAAATCACACACTATACACACACACACACTATAGACACACACCATAAATCACACACTATAGACACACACCATAAATCACACACTATAAATCACACACTATAGACACACACCATAAATCACACACTATAGACACACACCATAAATCACACACCATAAATCACACACTATAGACACACACCATAAATCACACACTATAAATCACACACTATAGACACACACCATAAATCACACACTATAGACACACACCATAAATCACACACTATAGACACACACCATAAATCACACACTATAGACACACACACTATAGACACACACCATAAATCACACACTATAGACACACACACACTATAGACACACACCATAAATCACACACTATAGACACACACACACTATAGACACACACCATAAATCACACACTATACACACACACACTATAGACACACACCATAAATCACACACTATACACACACACACTATAGACACACACACTATAGACACACACACTATAGACACACACACACTATAGACACACACACTATAGACACACACCATAAATCACACACTATACACACACACACTATAGACACACACCATAAATCACACACTATAGACACACACACTATAGACACACACCATAAATCACACACTATACACACACACACTATAGACACACACCATAAATCACACACTATACACACACACACTATAGACACACACACTATAGACACACACACTATAGACACACACACACTATAGACACACACACTATAGACACACACCATAAATCACACACTATACACACACACACTATAGACACACACCATAAATCACACACTATAGACACACACCCATAAATCACACACTATACACACACACACTATAGACACACACCATAAATCACACACTATACACACACACACTACAGACACACACCATAAATCACACACTATACACACACACACTATAGACACACACCATAAATCACACACTATAACACACACACTACAGACACACACCATAAATCACACACTATAACACACACACACTATAGACACACACCATAAATCACACACTATAAATCACACACTATAGACACACACCATAAATCACACACTATAGACACACACCATAAATCACACACCATAAATCACACACTATAGACACACACCATAAATCACACACTATAAATACACACACTATAGACACACACCATAAATCACACACTATAGACACACACCATAAATCACACACCATAAATCACACACTATAGACACACACCATAAATCACACACTATAAATCACACACTATAGACACACACCATAAATCACACACTATACACACACACACTATAGACACACACCATAAATCACACACTATACACACACACACTATAGACACACACCATAAATCACACACTATAGACACACACCATAAATCACACACTATAAATCACACACTATAGACACACACCATAAATCACACACTATAGACACACACCATAAATCACACACCATAAATCACACACTATAGACACACACCATAAATCACACACTATAAATCACACACTATAGACACACACCATAAATCACACACTATAGACACACACCATAAATCACACACTATAGACACACACCATAAATCACACACTATAGACACACACTATAGACACACACCATAAATCACACACTATAGACACACACACTATAGACACACACCATAAATCACACACTATAGACACACACACTATAGACACACACCATAAATCACACACTATACACACACACACTATAGACACACACCATAAATCACACACTATACACACACACACTATAGACACACACACTATAGACACACACACTATAGACACACACACACTATAGACACACACACTATAGACACACACCATAAATCACACACTATACACACACACACATATAGACACACACCATAAATCACACACTATAGACACACACACTATAGACACACACCATAAATCACACACTATACACACACACACTATAGACACACACCATAAATCACACACTATACACACACACACTATAGACACACACACATAGACACACACACTATAGACACACACACACTATAGACACACACACTATAGACACACACCATAAATCACACACTATAGACACACACACACTATAGACACACACCATAAATCACACACTATAGACACACACACTATAGACACACACCATAAATCACACACTATACACACACACACTATAGACACACACCATAAATCACACACTATACACACACACACTATAGACACACACCATAAATCACACACTATACACACACACACTATAGACACACACCATAAATCACACACTATACACACACACACTATAGACACACACCATAAATCACACACTATACACACACACACTATAGACACACACCATATCACACACTATAACACACACACACTACAGACACACACCATAAATCACACACTATACACACACACACTATAGACACACACCATAAATCACACACTATACACACACACACTATAGACACACACACTATAGACACACACCATAAATCACACACTATACACACACACACTATAGACACACACCATAAATCACACACTATACACACACACACTATAGACACACACCATAAATCACACACTATAGACACACACACTATAGACACACACCATAAATCACACACTATAGACACACACACTATAGACACACACACTATAGACACACACCATAAATCACACACTATACACACACACACTATAGACACACACCATAAATCACACACTATACACACACACACTATAGACACACACCATAAATCACACACTATACACACACACACTATAGACACACACCATAAATCACACACTATACACACACACACTATAGACACACACCATAAATCACACACTATAGACACACACACTATAGACACACACACACACTATAGACACACACCATAAATCACACACTATACACACACACACTATAGACACACACCATAAATCACACACTATAGACACACACACTATAGACACACACCATAAATCACACACTATAGACACACACAATATAGACACACACCATAAATCACACACATACACACACACACTATAGACACACACCATAAACCACACACTATAGACACACACACTATAGACACACACCAAACACACACTATAGACACACACACACTATAGACACACACACTATAGACACACACACCATAAATCACACACACACTATAGACACTTACACCATAAATCACACACACACTATAGACACACACACACTATAGACACACACACACTATAGACACAGACACACTATAGACACACACACTATAGACACACACACACACTATAGACACAACACTATAGACACACACACACTATAGACACACACACACACTATAGACACACACACACTATAGACACACACACACTATAGACACAGACACACTATAGACACACACACTATAGACACACACACACACTATAGACACACACACACACTATAGAAACACACACTATAGACACACACACTATAGACACACACACACTATAGACACACACACTATAGACCAACACACACACTATAGACACACACACACACACACACACTATAGACACACACACACTATACCACACACACACACACACACAACACACACACACTATAGACACACACACACACACACACACACACACACACACACACACACTATAGACACACACACTATAGACACACACACACTATAGACACACACACACACTATAGACACACACTATAGACACACACACACACTATAGACACACTCACACACACTATAGACACACACTATAGACACACACACACACTATAGACACACACACTATAGACACACACACACACACTATAGACACACACTATAGACACACACACTATAGACACACACACACACTATAGACACACACACTATAGACACACACACACTATAGACACACACACTATAGACACACACACACACACACACACTATAGAGACAAACACACACCATAGACACACACACACACACACACACACACACACACACACACACACACACACACACACACACACACTATAGACACACACACACACTATAGACACACACACACTATAGACACACACACACACACACACACACACACACACACACACACACACTATAGACACACACACTATAGACACACACACTATAGACACACACACACACTATAGACACACACACACTATAGACACACACACTATAGACACACACACACTATAGACACACACACTATAGACACACACACTATAGACACACACACACACTATAGACACACACACTATAGACACACACACTATAGACACACACACTATACACACACACACACACTATAGACACACACACACACACACACACACACACACTATAGACACACACACACTACAGACACGCACACACACACACTATAGAGACACACACTATAGTCGCGCACACACACACACTATAGACACACACACACACACACACACACACACACACACACACACACTATAGACACACACACACACACACACACACACACATATAGACACACACACACTATAGACACACACACACTATAGACACACACACACACTATAGACACACACACACACTATAGACACACACACACTATAGACACACACACACACACTATAGACACACACACACACACACACACACACTATAGACACACACACACTACAGACACGCACACACACACTATAGAGACACACACTATAGTCACGCACACACACACACTATAGACACACACACACACACACACACACACTATATCAAATCAAATCAAATCAAATCAAATTTATTTTTATATAGCCCTTCGTACATCAGCTGATATTCTCAAAGTGCTGTACAGAAACCCAGCCTAAAACCCCAAACAGCAAGCAAAGCATGTGAAAGAAGCACGGTGGCTAGGAAAAACTCCCCTAGGAAAAACTCCCTAGAAAGGCCAAAAACCTAGGAAGAAACCTAGAGAGGAACCAGGCTATGAGGGGTGGCCAGTCCTCTTCTGGCTGTGCAGGGTGGATATTATAACAGAACATGGTCAAAATGTTAAAATGTTAAAATGTTCATAAATGACCAGCATGGTCAAATAATAATAATCATAGTAGTTGTCGAGGGTGCAACAAGCACGTCCGGTGAACAGGTCAGGGTTCCATAGCCGCAGGCAGAACAGTTGAAACTGGAGCAGCAGCACGGCCAGGTGGACTGGGGACAGCAAGGAGTCATCATACCAGGTAGTCCTGAGGCATGGTCCTAGGGCTCAGGTCCTCCGAGAGAAAGACAGAAAGAGAGAAAGAGAGAATTAGAGAGAGCATATTTAAATACACACAGGACACCGGATAAGACAAGAGAAATACTCCAGATGTAACAGACTGACCCTAGCCCCCCGACACATAAACTACTGCAGCATAAATACTGGAGGCTGAGACAGGAGGGATCAGAAGACACTGTGGCCCCATCCGATGATACCCCGGACAGGGCCAAACAGGCAGGATATAACCCCACCCACTTTGCCAAAGCACAGCCCCCACACCACTAGAGGGATGTCTCCAACCACCAACTTACCGTCCTAAGACAAGGCCGAGTATAGCCCACAACGATCTCCGCCATGGCACAACCCAAGGGGGGGGGCGCCAACCCAGACAGGAAGACCACGTCAGTGACTCAACCCACTCAAGTGACGCACCCCTCCCATGGACGGCATGGAAGAACACCAGTAGGCCAGTGACTCAGCCTCTGTAAAAGGGTTAGAGGCAGAGAATCCCAGTGGAAAGAGGGGAACCGGCAAGGCAGAGACAGCAAGGGCGGTTCGTTGCTCCAGCCTTTCCGTTCACCTTCACACTCCTGGGCCAGACTATACTTAATCATAGGACCTACTGAAGAGATAAGTCTTCAGTAAAGACTTAAAGGTTGAGACTGAGTCTGCGTCTCTCACATTGGTAGGCAGACCATTCCATAAAAATGGAGCTCTATAGGAGAAAGCCCTACCTCCAGCCGTTTGCTTAGAAATTCTAGGGACAATTAGGAGGCCTGCGTCTTGTGACCGTAGCGTACGTGTAGGTATGCACGGCAGGACCAAATCGGAAAGATAGGTAGGAGCAAGCCCATGTAATGCTTTGTAGGTTAGCAGTAAAACCTTGAAATCAGCCCTTGCCTTAACAGGAAGCCAGTGTAGGGAGGCTAACACTGGAGTAATATGATCAAATTTTTTGGTTCTAGTCAGGATTCTAGCAGCCGTATTTAGCACTAACTGAAGTTTATTTAGTGCTTTATCCGGGTAGCCGGAAAGTAGAGCATTGCAGTAGTCCAGCCTAGAAGTAACAAAAGCATGGATTAATTTTTCTGCGTCATTTTTGGACAGAAAATTTCTGATTTTTGCAATGTTACGTAGATGGAAAAAAGCTATCCTTGAAACAGTCTTGATATGTTCTTCAAAAGAGAGATCAGGGTCCAGAGTAACGCCGAGGTCCTTCACAGTTTTATTTGAGACGACTGTACAACCATCCAGATTAATTGTCAGATTCAACAGAAGATCTCTTTGTTTCTTGGGACCTAGAACAAGCATCTCTGTTTTGTCCGAGTTTAAAAAAGTAGAAAGTTTGCAGCCATCCACTTCTTTATGTCTGAAACACAGGCTTCTAGCGAGGGCAATTTTGGGGCTTCACCATGTTTCATTGAAATGTACAGCTGTGTGTCGTCTGCATAGCAGTGAAATTTAACATTATGTTTTCGAATGACATCCCCAAGAGGTAAAATATATAGTGAAAACAATAGTGGTCCTAAAACGGAACCTTGAGGAACACCGAAATTTACAATTGATTTGTCAGAGGACAAACCATTCACAGAGACAAACTGATATCTTTCCGACAGATAAGATCTAAACCAGGCCAGAACTTGTCCATGTAGACCAATTTGGGTTTCAATCTCTCCAAAAGAATGTGGTGATCGATGGTATCAAAAGCGGCACTAAGATCTAGGAGCACGAGGACAGATGCAGAGCCTCGGTCTGACGTCATTAAAAGGTCATTTACCACCTTCACAAGTGCAGTCTCAGTGCTATGATGGGGTCTAAAACCAGACTGAAGCGTTTCGTATACATTGTTTGTCTTCAGGAAGGCAGTCAGTTGCTGTGCAACAGCTTTTTCTAAAATTTTGGAGAGGAATGGAAGATTCGATATAGGCCGATAGTTTTTTATAATTTCTGGATCAAGATTCGGCTTTTTCAAGAGAGGCTTTATTACTGCCACTTTTAGTGAGCTTGGTACACATCCGGTGGATAGAGAGCCGTTTATTATGTTCAACATAGGAGGGCCAAGCACAGGAAGCAGCTCTTTCAGTAGTTTAGTTGGAATAGGGTCCAGTATGCAGCTTGAGGGTTTGGAGGCCATGATTATTTTCATCATTGCGTCAAGAGATATAGTACTAAAACACTTTAGTATCTCCCTTGATCCTAGGTCCTGGCAGAGTTGTGCAGACTCAGGACAATGGAGCTTTGGAGGAATACCCAGATTTAAAGAGGAGTCTGTAATTTGCTTTCTAATGATCATGATCTTTTCCTCAAAGAAGTTCATAAATTTATTACTGCTGAAGTGAAAGCCATCCTCCATTTGCGAAGGCTGCTTTTTAGTTAGCTTTGCGACAGTATCAAAAAGAAATTTCGGATTGTTCTTATTTTCCTCAATTAAGTTGGAAAAATAGGATGATCGGAGCAGCAGTAAGGGCTCTTCGATACTGCACGGTACTGTCTTTCCAAGCTAGTCGGAAGACTTCCAGTTTGGTGTGGCGCCATTTCCGTTCCAATTTTCTGGAAGCTTGCTTCAGAGCTCGTGTATTTTCTGTATACCAGGGAGCTAGTTTCTTATGACAGATGTTTTTAGTTTTTAGGGGTGCAACTGCATCTAGGGTATTGCGCAAGGTTAAATTGAGTTCCTCGGTTAGGTGGTTAACTGATTTTTGTCCTCTGACGTCCTTGGGTAGGCAGAGGCAGTCTGGAAGGGCATCAAGGAATCTTTGGGTTGTCTGAGAATTTATAGCACGACTTTTAATGCTCCTTGGTTGGGGTCTGAGCAGATTATTTGTTGCAATTGCAAACGTAATAAAATGGTGGTCCGATAGTCCAGGATTATGAGGAAAAACATTTAGATCCACAACATTTATTCCATGGGACAAAACTAGGTCCAGAGTATGACTGTGGCAGTGAGTAGGTCCAGAGACATGTTGGACAAAACCCACTGAGTCGATGATGGCTCCGAAAGCCTTTTGGAGTGGGTCTGTGGACTTTTCCATGTGAATGTTAAAGTCACCAAAAATTAGAATATTATCTGCTATGACTACAAGATCCGATAGGAATTCAGGGAACTCAGTGAGGAACACTGCATATGGCCCAGGAGGCCTATAAACAGTAGCTATAAAAAGTGAGTGAGTAGGCTGCATAGATTTCATGACTAGAAGCTCAAAAGACGAAAACGTCATTGTTGTTTTTTTTTTGTAAATTGAAATTTGCTATCGTAAATGTTAGCAACACCTCCGCCTTTGCCGGATGCACGGGGGGTATGGTCACTAATGTAACCTGGGGGTGAGGCCTCATTTAACACAGTAAATTCATCAGGCTTAAGCCATGTTTCAGTCAGGCCAATCACATCAAGATTATTATCAGTGATTAGTTCATTGACTATAACTGCCTTGGAAGTGAGGGATCTAACATTAAGTAACCCAATTTTGAGATGTGAGGTATCACAATCTCTTTCAATAATGGCAGGAATGGAGGAGGTCTTTATACTAGTGAGATTGCTAAGCGAACACCGCCATTTTTAATTTTGCCCAACCTAGATCGAGGCACAGACACGGTCTCAATGGGGGAAGCTGAGCTGACTACACTGACTGTGCTAGTGGCAGACTCCACTAAGCTGGCAGGCTGGCTAACAGCCTGCTGCCTGGCCTGCACCCTATTTCATTGTGGAGCTAGAGGAGTTAGAGCCCTGTCTATGTTCGTAGATAAGATGAGAGCACCCCTCCAGCTAGGATGGAGTCCGTCACTCCTCAACAGGCCAGGCTTGGTCCTGTTTGTGGGTGAGTCCCAGAAAGAGGGCCAATTATCTACAAATTCTATCTTT
>NC_059447.1:92382142-92407142 GCF_905237065.1 Salmo salar
CACACACTATAGACACACACACTATAGACACACACACACACACACTATAGACACACACACTATAGACACACACACTATAGACACACACACACACACACACACACACTATAGACACACACACACTATAGACACACACACACTATAGACACACACACACACCCATAGACACACACACACTATAGACACACACACTATAGACACACACACACTATAGACACACACACTATAGACACACACACACACACTATAGACACACACACACACTAGACACACACACCTACACACACACACACTATAGACACACACACACTACAGACACGCACACACACACTATAGAGACACACACTATATTCACGCACACACACACACTATAGACACACACACACACACACACACACACACACTATAGACACACACACACACTATAGACACACACACACTATAGACACACACACTATAGACACACACACTATAGACACACACACTATAGACACACACACACACTATAGACACACACACTATAGACACACACACACACATATAGACACGCACACACACACTATAGACACACACACTATAGTCACACACACACACACTATAGACACACACACACACACACACACTATAGACACACACACTTAGACACACACACACTATAGACACACACACACACTATAGACACACACACTATAGACACACACACACTATAGACACACACACACACACAGACACACACACTATAGACACACACACACACTATAGACACACACACTATAGACACACACACACTATAGACACACACACACACTATAGACACACACACACACACACACACACTATAGACACACACACTATAGACACACACACACTATAGACACACACACACACTATAGACACACACACTATAGACACACACACACACTATAGACACACACACTATAGACACACACACACACACTATAGACACACACACACTATAGACACACACACACTATAGACACACACACTATAGACACACACACACACTATAGACACACACACACACTATAGACACACACACTACAGACACACACACTATAGACACACACACACTATAGACACACACACACAAATAGACACACACACTATAGAGACAAACACACACCATAGACACACACACTATAGACACACACACACACACACACACACACACATATAGACACACACACACTATAGACACACACACACTATAGACACACACACACTATAGACACACACACACACTATAGACACACACACACACTATAGACACACACACACACACACTATAGACACACACACTATAGACACACACACTATAGACACACACACATAGACACACACACTATAGACACACACACACTATAGACACACACACACTATAGACACACACACTATAGACACACACACTATAGACACACACACACTATAGACACACACACACACTATAGACACACACACACCTATAGACACACACACTATAGACACACACACACTATAGACACACACACTATAGACACACACACACACACTATAGACACACACACTATAGACACACACACTATAGACACACACACTATAGACACACACACACTATAGACACACACACACACTATAGACACACACACTATAGACACACACACCTATAGACACACACACACTATAGACACACACACTATAGACACACACACACACACACTATAGACACACACACTATAGACACACACACACACTATAGACACACACACTATAGACACACACACACACTATAGACACACACACACACTATAGACACACACACACACTATAGACACACACACTATAGACACACACACACTATAGACACACACACACACACACACTATAGACACACACACACACTATAGACACACACACAAGACACACACACTATAGACACACACACTATAGACACACACACTATAGACACACACACACACACTATAGACACACACACACACTATAGACACACACACACATAGACACACACACTATAGACACACACACTATAGACACACACACACACTATAGACACACACACACTATAGACACACACACTATAGACACACACACTATAGACACACACACACACACTATAGACACACACACTATAGACACACACACACATAGACACACACACACTATAGACACACACACACACTATAGACACACACACTATAGACACACACACACACTATAGACACACACACACTATAGACACACACACACACACACACACTATAGACACACACACTATAGACACACACACACTATAGACACACACACACACTATAGACACACACACTATAGACACACACACACTATAGACACACACACACTATAGACACACACACACTATAGACACACACACACACCTATAGACACACACACTATAGACACACACACTATAGACACACACACACTATAGACACACACACTATAGACACACACACACACACTATAGACACACACACACTATAGACACACACACACACACTATAGACACACACACTATAGACACACACACACTATAGACACACACACACTATAGACACACACACTATAGACACACACACACTATAGACACACACACTATAGACACACACACACTATAGACACACACACACATAGACACACACACTATAGACACACACACACTATAGACACACACACACTATAGACACACACACACACTATAGACACACACACTATAGACACACACACACACTATAGACACACACACTATAGACACACACACTATAGACACACACACACACTATAGACACACACACACTATAGACACACACACACTATAGACACACACACTATAGACACACACACACACACACACACACACTATAGACACACACACTATAGACACACACACACACTATAGACACACACACTATAGACACACACACTATAGACACACACACACTATAGACACACACACTATAGACACACACACACACACTATAGACACACACACACTATAGACACACACACACACTATAGACACACACACTATAGACACACACACTATAGACACACACACTATAGACACACACACACTATAGACACACACACACACACTATAGACACACACACACTATAGACACACACACTATAGACACACACACACACACACTATAGACACACACACACACTATAGACACACACACACACTAACACACACACACTATAGACACACACACACTATAGACACACACACACACTATAGACACACACACACTATAGACACACACACACTATAGACACACACACACACTATAGACACACACACTATAGACACACACACTATAGACACACACACACTATAGACACACACACACTATAGACACACACACACACACTATAGACACACACACTATAGACACACACACACTATAGACACACACACACACTATAGACACACACACACACACACACTATAGACACACACACTATAGACACACACACACACTATAGACACACACACTACAGACACACACACTATAGACACACACACACACACACACACACTATAGACACACACACTATAGACACACACACACTATAGACACACACACTATAGACACACACACACACACTATAGACACACACACACTATAGACACACACACTATAGACACACACACTATAGACACACACACTATAGACACACACACTATAGACACACACACACTATAGACACACACACTATAGACACACACACACACACTATAGACACACACACTATAGACACACACAAAATAGACACACACACTAAAGACACACACACACTATAGACACACACACACTATAGACACACACACACTATAGACACACACACTATAGACACACACACTATAGACACACACACACACTATAGACACACACACATATAGACACACACACTATAGACACACACACACACTATAGACACACACACTATAGACACACACACTATAGACACACACACACTATAGACACACACACACTATAGACACACACACACTATAGACACACACACTATAGACACACACACACACACACTATAGACACACACACACACTATAGACACACACACACACTATAGACACACACACTATAGACACACACACACACTATAGACACACACACTATAGACACACACACACCACTATAGACACACACACACACACACTATAGACACACACACTATAGACACACACACTATAGACACACACACACTATAGACACACACACTATAGACACACACACACTATAGACACACACACACACACTATAGACACACACACACACTATAGACACACACACACACTATAGACACACACACACTATAGACACACACACTATAGACACACACACTATAGACACACACACACTATAGACACACACACTATAGACACACACACACTATAGACACACACACTATAGACACACACACACACACACTATAGACACACACACTATAGACACACACACACTATAGACACACACACACACACACACACTATAGACACACACACACTATAGACACACACACACTATAGACACACACACACTATAGACACACACACACACACTATAGACACACACACACACACACACTATAGACACACACACTATAGACACACACACACACTATAGACACACACACTATAGACACACACACACACTATAGACACACACACTATAGACACACACACACTATAGACACACACACACTATAGACACACACACTATAGACACACACACGACACACACACACTATAGACACACACACACTATAGACACACACACTATAGACACACACACTATAGACACACACACACTATAGACACACACACTATAGACACACACACACTATAGACACACACACACACACACTATAGACACACACACTATAGACACACACACTATAGACACACACACACACTATAGACACACACACACACACACTATAGACACACACACTATAGACACACACACACTATAGACACACACACACACACTATAGACACACACACTATAGACACACACACACTATAGACACACACACACACTATAGACACACACACTATAGACACACACACACACACTATAGACACACACACACTATAGACACACACACACACACACACACTATAGACACACACACTATAGACACACACACACTATAGACACACACACACACACTATAGACACACACACTATAGACACACACACACTATAGACACACACACTATAGACACACACACACACTATAGACACACACACTATAGACACACACACACTATAGACACACACACTATAGACACACACACACACTATAGACACACACACTATAGACACACACACTATAGACACACACACTATAGACACACACACTATAGACACACACACACTATAGACACACACACACTATAGACACACACACTATAGACACACACACTATAGACACACACACACTATAGACACACACACATATAGACACACACACACTATAGACACACACACTATAGACACACACACACACACTATAGACACACACACACTATAGACACACACACACACTATAGACACACACACTATAGACACACACACACTATAGACACACACACTATAGACACACACACATAGACACACACACTATAGACACACACACACACACACTATAGACACACACACACTATAGACACACACACTATAGACACACACACACACTATAGACACACACACACTATAGACACACACACACACATATAGACACACACACTATAGACACACACACACTAAGACACACACACACTATAGACACACACACACTATAGACACACACACTATAGACACACACACTATAGACACACACACACACTATAGACACACACACACACACACACACACACACACACTATAGACACACACACACTATAGACACACACACACACTATAGACACACACACTATAGACACACACACACATATAGACACACACACTATAGACACACACACTATAGACACACACACACACTATAGACACACACACTATAGACACACACACTATAGACACACACACACTATAGACACACACACACACACACACACACACACACTATAGACACACACACTATAGACACACACACACACTATAGACACACACACACTATAGACACACACACACACACACACTATAGACACACACACACACACTATAGACACACACACACTATAGACACACACACTATAGACACACACACACACTATAGACACACACACTATAGACACACACACTATAGACACACACACACTATAGACACACACACTATAGACACACACACTATAGACACACACACACACTATAGACACACACACTATAGACACACACACACTATAGACACACACACTATAGACACACACACACTATAGACACACACACACTATAGACACACACACACTATAGACACACACACAACTATAGACACACACACTATAGACACACACACTATAGACACACACACACTATAGACACACACACTATAGACACACACACTATAGACACACACACTATAGACACACACACACTATAGACACACACACACACTATAGACACACACACACTATAGACACACACACACACACACACACTATAGACACACACACACTATAGACACACACACACACACTATAGACACACACACTATAGACACACACACTATAGACACACACACTATAGACACACACACTATAGACACACACACTATAGACACACACACACACACTATAGACACACACACTATAGACACACACACTATAGACACACACACACACCTATAGACACACACACACACTATAGACACACACACTATAGACACACACACTATAGACACACACACACACTATAGACACACACACTATAGACACACACACTATAGACACACACACACATATAGACACACACACTATAGACACACACACACACTATAGACACACACACTATAGACACACACACACTATAGACACACACACTATAGACACACACACTATAGACACACACACACTATAGACACACACACTATAGACACACACACACACACTATAGACACACACACACTATAGACACACACACTATAGACACACACACACACACTATAGACACACACACACTATAGACACACACACAACACACACACACTATAGACACACACACTATAGACACACACACTATAGACACACACACTATAGACACACACACAACACACACACACTATAGACACACACACACACTATAGAAACACACACTATAGACACACACACTATAGACACACACAAAATAGACACACACACTATAGACACACACACACTATAGACACACACACTATAGACACACACACACTATAGACACACACACACTATAGACACACACACTATAGACACACACACACACACACACTATAGACACACACACACTATAGACACACACACTATAGACACACACACACACACACTATAGACACACACACTATAGACACACACACTATAGACACACACACACTATAGACACACACACTATAGACACACACACTATAGACACACACACACACTATAGACACACACACACACTATAGACACACACACACTATAGACACACACACTATAGACACACACACACACACTATAGACACACACACACTATAGACACACACACTATAGACACACACACACTATAGACACACACACTATAGACACACACACACACTATAGACACACACACACACTATAGACACACACACACTATAGACACACACACACACACACACACTATAGACACACACACTATAGACACACACACACACTATAGACACACACACACACTATAGACACACACACACACACACACACACTATAGACACACACACACTATAGACACACACACTATAGACACACACACTATAGACACACACACTATAGACACACACACTATAGACACACACACTATAGACACACACACTATAGACACACACACACTATAGACACACACACACACACACACACACACTATAGACACACACACTATAGACACACACACTATAGACACACACACACACTATAGACACACACACACACACACACTATAGACACACACACACTATAGACACACACACTATAGACACACACACTATAGACACACACACACTATAGACACACACACACTATAGACACACACACTATAGACACACACACACACACACTATAGACACACACACACACTATAGACACACACACTATAGACACACACACACTATAGACACACACACTATAGACACACACACTATAGACACACACACACACACACACTATAGACACACACACTATAGACACACACACACTATAGACACACACACATATAGACACACACACTATAGACACACACACTATAGACACACACACACTATAGACACACACACACTATAGACACACACACACACTATAGACACACACACACACATAGACACACACACACTATAGACACACACACACACACTATAGACACACACACTATAGACACACACACACTATAGACACACACACACACACACACTATAGACACACACACTATAGACACACACACACTATAGACACACACACACACACTATAGACACACACACACTATAGACACACACACTATAGACACACACACACTATAGACACACACACACTATAGACACACACACACTATAGACACACACACTATAGACACACACACACACTATAGACACACACACACTATAGACACACACACACACACTATAGACACACACACTATAGACACACACACTATAGACACACACACTATAGACACACACACACTATAGACACACACACACTATAGACACACACACACACACACTATAGACACACACACACTATAGACACACACACACACACTATAGACACACACACTATAGACACACACACACTATAGACACACACACACATATAGACACACACACACTATAGACACACACACACACACTATAGACACACACACACACACACACTATAGACACACACACACACTATAGACACACACACACTATAGACACACACACACTATAGACACACACACACTATAGACACACACACTATAGACACACACACACTATAGACACACACACTATAGACACACACACACACTATAGACACACACACTATAGACACACACACACATAGACACACACACACTATAGACACACACACTATAGACACACACACTATAGACACACACACACACACACACACACACACTATAGACACACACACACACACTATAGACACACACACACACACACACTATAGACACACACACACACTATAGACACACACACTATAGACACACACACACACACTATAGACACACACACACTATAGACACACACACACTATAGACACACACACACACACACTATAGACACACACACTATAGACACACACACACAATATAGACACACACACACTATAGACACACACACACTATAGACACACACACACACACTATAGACACACACACACTATAGACACACACACACTATAGACACACACACTATAGACACACACACACACACACACACTATAGACACACACACTATAGACACACACACTATAGACACACACACACTAAGACACACACACACACACTATAGACACACACACTATAGACACACACACACTATAGACACACACACACACTATAGACACACACACTATAGACACACACACACACTATAGACACACACACTATAGACACACACACACTATAGACACACACACACTATAGACACACACACACTATAGACACACACACACACTATAGACACACACACTATAGACACACACACTATAGACACACACACACTATAGACACACACACTATAGACACACACACTATAGACACACACACTATAGACACACACACACACTATAGACACACACACTATAGACACACACACACTATAGACACACACACTATAGACACACACACACTATAGACACACACACTATAGACACACACACTATAGACACACACACTATAGACACACACACACTATAGACACACACACTATAGACACACACACACACTATAGACACACACACACACTATAGACACACACACACTATAGACACACACACACACACTATAGACACACACACTATAGACACACACACTATAGACACACACACACACACACTATAGACACACACACTATAGACACACACACACACTATAGACACACACACTATAGACACACACACACACACACTATAGACACACACACACTATAGACACACACACACTATAGACACACACACACACACACACACACACACACACACACTATAGACACACACACTATAGACACACACACACTATAGACACACACACACTATAGACACACACACACACACATATAGACACACACACACACTATAGACACACACACACTATAGACACACACACCTATAGACACACACACACACACACACTATAGACACACACACACTATAGACACACACACACTATAGACACACACACACACTATAGACACACACACTATAGACACACACACTATAGACACACACACACACACACTATAGACACACACACACACACTATAGACACACACACTATAGACACACACACACACACTATAGACACACACACACACTATAGACACACACACACACTATAGACACACACACACTATAGACACACACACCTATAGACACACACACTATAGACACACACACACTATAGACACACACACACACTATAGACACACACACTATAGACACACACACACACACACTATAGACACACACACTATAGACACACACACACTATAGACACACACACACTATAGACACACACACACACACACACACACACACACTATAGACACACACACACTATAGACACACACACACACACACTATAGACACACACACACTATAGACACACACACACACACACACACACTATAGACACACACACACACTATAGACACACACACACACACACACACACTATAGACACACACACACACACACTATAGACACACACACACTATAGACACACACACTATAGACACACACACTATAGACACACACACTATAGACACACACACTAAGACACACACTATAGACACACACACACTATAGACACACACACTATAGACACACACACACACACACACACACACACTATAGACACACACACACTACACACACACACACACACACACACTATAGACACACACACCCACTATAGACACACACACACACACACCTATAGACACACACACACACTATAGACACACACACTATAGACACACACACTATAGACACACACTATAGACACACACACTATAGACACACACACTATAGACACACACACTATAGACACACACACACACACACTATAGACACACACACACACTACAGACACACACACTATAGACACACACACTATAGACACACACACACACTATAGACACACACACTATAGACACACACACTATAGAAACACACACTATAGAAACACACACACTATAGACACACACACACACACACACACACACACACACACACACACACTATAGACACACACACTATAGACACACACACACACACACACTATAGACACACACACTATAGACACACACACTATAGACACACACACTATAGACACACACACACTATAGACACACACACACTATAGACACACACACACACACACTATAGACACACACACACTATAGACACACACACTTTAGACACACACACTAAAGACACACACACACACACAAACTTTAGACACACACACACTATAGACACACACACACACTATAGACACACACACTATAGACACACACACTAAAGACACACACACACTATAGACACACACACACTATAGACACACACACACACACTATAGACACACACACACTATAGACACACACACACTATAGACACACACTATAGACACACACACACACACACACACACACACACTATAGACACACACACTATAGACACACACACACACACACACTATAGACACACACACTATAGACACACACACACACACACACACTATAGACACACACACACACTATAGACACACACACACACACACACACACACTATAGACACACACACACACACACACTATAGACACACACACTATAGACACACACACACACTATAGACACACACACTATAGACACACACACTATAGACACACACACACTATAGACACACACACACACACACACACACACACTATAGACACACACACACACACACACACACACACACACACACACACACACACACACACACACACACACACACACACACACACACTATAGACACACACACTATAGACACACACACACACACACACACACTATAGACACACACACTATAGACACACACACTATAGACACTCACACTATAGACACACACACACTATAGACACACACACACACACACACTATAGACACACACACACTATAGACACACACACTATAGACACACACACTAAAGACACACACACACACACAAACTATAGACACACACACACTATAGACACACACACACACTATAGACACACACACACACTATAGACACACACACTATAGACACACACACTATAGACACACACACACACACTATAGACACACACACACACACTATAGACACGCACACACACACTATAGACACACACATTATAGACACACGCACACACACACACTATAGACACACACACACACTATAGACACACACACACACTATAGACACACACACTATAGACACACACACACTATAGACACACACACACACTATAGACACACACTATAGACACACACACACACACACACTATAGACACACACACTATAGACACACACACACTATAGACACACACACACACTATAGACACACACACTATAGACACACACACACTATAGACACACACACACACTATAGACACACACACTATAGACACACACACTATAGACACACACACTATAGACACACACACACACACTATAGACACACACACTACAGACACACACACTATAGACACACACTATAGACACACACACACACACACACACACACACACACACACACACACACACACACACACACACACTATAGACACACACACTATAGACACACACACACACACACACTATAGACACACACACTATAGACACACACACACACACACACTATAGACACACACACACACTATAGACACACACACACACACACACACTATAGACACACACACACACTATAGACACACACACTATAGACACACACACACACACTATAGACACACACACTATAGACACACACACTATAGACACACACACTATAGACACACACACACACACACACTATAGACACACACACACACTACAGACACACACACTATAGACACACACACACACTATAGACACACACACTATAGACACACACACTATAGAAACACACACTATAGAAACACACACACTATAGACACACACACACACACACACACACACACACACACACACACACACACACACACACACACTATAGACACACACACTATAGACACACACACACACACACACACACTATAGACACACACACTATAGACACACACACTATAGAAACACACACTATAGACACACACACTATAGACACACACACTATAGACACACACACTATAGAACACACACACTATAGACACACACACACACACACACACACACACTATAGACACACACACTATAGACACTCACACTATAGACACACACACACTATAGACACACACACACACACACTATAGACACACACACACTATAGACACACACACTTTAGACACACACACTAAAGACACACACACACTATAGACACACACACACTATAGACACACACACACACACTATAGACACACACACACTATAGACACACACACACTATAGACACACACTATAGACACACACACACACACACTATAGACACACACACTATAGACACACACACACACACACACACTATAGACACACACACACACACACACACTATAGACACACACACTATAGACACACACACACACACACACACACTATAGACACACACACACACTATAGACACACACACTATAGACACACACACACACTAAAGACACACACACTATAGACACACACACTATAGACACACACACTATAGACACACACACACACACACACACACTATAGACACACACACACTATAGACACACACACTAAAGACACACACACACACACAAACTATAGACACACACACACTATAGACACACACACACACTATAGTCACACACACACACTATAGACACACACACTATAGACACACACACTATAGACACACACACACACACTATAGACATGCACGCACACACTATAGACACACACATTATAGACACGCACACACACACACTATAGACACACACACACACTATAGACACACACACACACTATAGACACACACACTATAGACACACACACACTATAGACACACACACACACTATAGACACACACTATAGACACACACACACACACACTATAGACACACACACTATAGACACACACACACTATAGACACACACACACACTATAGACACACACACTATAGACACACACACACTATAGACACACCCACACACTATAGACACACACACTATAGACACACACACTATAGACACACACACTATAGACACACACACACACACTATAGACACACACACTACAGACACACACACTATAGACACACACTATAGACACACACACACACACACACACACTATAGACACACACACTATAGACACACACACACACACACACTATAGACACACACACTATAGACACACACACACACACACACACACTATAGACACACGCACACACTATAGACACACACACACACACACACACTATAGACACACACACACACTATAGACACACACACTATAGACACACACACACACACACTATAGACACACACACTATAGACACACACACTATAGACACACACACACACACACTATAGACACACACACACACTACAGACACACACACTATAGACACACACACACACTATAGACACACACACTATAGACACACACACTATAGAACACACACACTATAGACACACACACACACAACACACACACACACACACACACACACACACACTATAGACACACACACACACACTATAGACACACACACTATAGACACACACACACACACACACACTATAGACACACACACTATAGACACACACACTATAGACACACACACTATAGAAACACACTCACTATAGACACACACACACACACACACACACACACACACACACACACACACACACACACACACACACACACACACACACACACACACACACTATAGACACACACACTATAGACACTCACACTATAGACACACACACACTATAGACACACACACACACACACACTATAGACACACACACACTATAGACACACACACTTTAGACACACACACACTATAGACACACACACACACTATAGACACACACACTATAGACACACACACTAAAGACACACACACACTATAGACACACACACACTATAGACACACACACACACACAACACTATAGACACACACACACTATAGACACACACACACTATAGACACACACACTATAGACACACACACACACACACTATAGACACACACACTATAGACACACACACACACACACACACACACACACACACTATAGACACACACACACACACACACACACACACACACACACACACACACTATAGACACACACACACACTATAGACACACACACTATAGACACACACACACACACTAAAGACACACACACTATAGACACACACACTATAGACACACACACTATAGACACACACACACACACACACACACTATAGACACACACACACTATAGACACACACACTATAGACACACACACTAAAGACACACACACACACACAAACTATAGACACACACACACTATAGACACACACACACACTATAGACACACACACACACTATAGACACACACACTATAGACACACACACTATAGACACACACACACACACTATAGACACACACACACACACACTATAGACACGCACGCACACACTATAGACACACACATTATAGACACGCACACACACACACTATAGACACACACACACACTATAGACACACACACACTATAGACACACACACACTATAGACACACACACTATAGACACACACACACTATAGACACACACACACACTATAGACACACACTATAGACACACACACACACACACACTATAGACACACACACTATAGACACACACACACACACTATAGACACACACACTACAGACACACACACTATAGACACACACTATAGACACACACACACACACACACACTATAGACACACACACTATAGACACACACACACACACACACTATAGACACACACACTATAGACACACACACACACACACTATAGACACACGCACACACTATAGACACACACACACACATACTATAGACACACACACACACTATAGACACACACACTATAGACACACACACACACTATAGACACACACACTATAGATACACACACTATAGACACACACACTATAGACACACACACACACACACTATAGACACACACACTATAGACACACACACACACTATAGACACACACACTATAGACACACACACACACTATAGACACACACACTATAGATACACACACTATAGACACACACACTATAGACACACACACACACACACACTATAGACACACACACTATAGAACACACACACTATAGACACACACACACACACACACACACACACACACACACACACACACACACACACACACACACACACACACACACACTATAGACACACACACTATAGACACACACACACTATAGACACACACACTATAGACACACACACTATAGACACTCACACTATAGACACACACACTATAGACACACACACACACACACACTATAGACACACACACACTATAGACACACACACTATAGACACACACACACACACAAACTATAGACACACACACACTATAGACACACACACACTATAGACACACACACTATAGACACACACACTAAAGACACACACACACTATAGACACACACACACTATAGACACACACACACTATAGACACACACACACACTATAGACACACACACACACACTATAGACACACACACACTATAGACACACACACACACTATAGACACACACACACACCTATAGACACACACACACACTATAGACACACACACACTATAGACACATACACACTATAGACACATACACACTATAGACACATACACACTCTGCCTACACCGTGAGTGCTGTTACCTTCAAACAGGTTCACATTTTTCTAGGGTGTTGTTAGGGTGTTGTTAGGATGTTGCTAGGCAGTTGCCCGAGTGTTGTTTGGGTGTTGCTAGGTTGTTGCTATGGTGTTGCTATATAGTTGTTAGGGTGTTGCTAGATAGTTGTTAGGGTGTTGCTAGGAGTGTTGCTAGAGTGTTGTTAGGGTGTGGTTAGGGTGTTGCTCGATAGTTGTTAGGATGTTGCTAGATGTTTGTTAGGGTGTTGCTAGATGGTTGTTAGGGTGTTGCTAGGATATTGCTAGAGTGTTGTTAGTGTGTGGTTAGGGTGTTGCTAGGATATTGCTAGAGTGTTGTTAGGGTGTGGTTAGGGTGTTGCTCGATAGTTGTTAGGATGTTGCTAGATGTTTGTTAGGGTGTTGCTAGATGGTTGTTAGGGTGTTGCTAGGCTATTGCTAGAGTGTTGTTAGGGTGTGGTTAGGGGGTTGCTCGATAGTTGTTAGGATGTTGCTAGATGGTTGTTAGGGTGTTGCTAGATAGTTGTTAGGGTGTTGCTAGATGGTTGTTAGGGTGTTGCTAGATAGTTGTTAGGGTGTTGCTAGATGGTTGTTAGGGTGTTGCTAGATAGTTGTTAGGGTGTTGCTAGATAGTTGTTAGGGTGTTGCTTGATGGTTGTTAGGGTGTTGCTAGATAGTTGTTAGGGTATTGCTATGGTATTGCTATATAGTTGTTAGGGTGTTGCTAGATAGTTGTTAGGGTGTTGCTAGGTTGTTGCTAGATAGTTGTTAGGGTGTTGCTAGGGTGTTGCTAGAGTGTTGTTAGGGTATGGTTAGGGGTTGCTATATAGTTGTTAGGATGTTGCTAGATGTTTGTTAGGGTGTTGCTAGGATGTTGCTAGATGGTTGTTAGGGTGTTGCTAGGGTATTGCTAAAGTGTTGTTAGGGTGTGGTTAGGGAGTTGCTAGATAGTTGTTAGGGTGTTGCTAGGGTGTTGCTAGAGTGTTGCTAGATAGTTGTTAGGGAGTTGCTAGATAGTTGTTAGGGTGTTGCTAGGATGTTGCTAGATAGTTGTTAGGGTGTTGTTAGGGAGTTGCTAGATAGTTGTTAGGGTGTTGCTAGGGAGTTGCTAGATAGTTGTTAGGGTGTTGTTAGGGTGTTGCTAGATAGTTGTTAGGGTGTTGCTAGGGTGTTGCTAGATAGTTGTTAGGGTGTTGCTAGGGTGTTGCTAGATAGTTGTTAGGGTGTTGTTAGGGTGTTGCTAGATAGTTGTTAGGGTGTTGCTAGGCTGTTGCTAGAGAGTTGCTAGATAGTTGTTAGGGTGTTGTTAGGGTGTTGCTAGGGTGTTGCTAGGATGTTGCTAGGGTGTTGCTAGGGTGTTGCTAGATAGTTGTTAGGGTGTTGCTAGGGTGTTGCTAGATAGTTGTTAGGGTGTTGCTAGGATGTTGCTAGATAGTTGTTAGGGTGTTGCTAGGGTGTTGCTAGATAGTTGTTAGGGTGTTGCTAGGGTGTTGCTAGATAGTTGTTAGGGTGTTGTTAGGGTGTTGCTAGATAGTTGTTAGGGTGTTGCTAGGCTGTTGCTAGACTGTTGCTAGATAGTTGTTAGGGTGTTGTTAGGGTGTTGCTAGGGTGTTGCTAGGATGTTGCTAGGGTGTTGCTAGGGTGTTGCTAGATAGTTGTTAGGGTGTTGCTAGGGTGTTGCTAGATAGTTGCTAGGGTGTTGCTAGGGTGTTGCTAGGGGGTTGCTAGATAATTGTTAGGGTGTTGCTAGGGTGTTGCTAGATAGTTGTTAGGGTGTTGTTAGGGTGTTGCTAGGGTGTTGCTAGATAGTTGTTAGGGTGTTGCTAGGGTGTTGCTAGATAGTTGTTAGGGTGTTGCTAGATAGTTGTTAGGGTGTTGTTAGGGTGTTGCTAGGGTGTTGCTAGGAAGTTGCTAGGAGTGTGGCTAGGGTGACGGTTCGGTGTTGTCGCCGTCTGATTCTAAAGGTTTGTTTGACAGAAAGTTGTTGTTGATATTTTTGTTTTTACGCGTTCAACTTTAACGCCTAAACTTAACCTTGGACACATGAATATTCTAATTAATATTATAGTTCTGACATGAGACTGTGAGAGTTGGTAGTACACACACACACACACACACACACACACACACACACACACACACACACACACACACACACACACACACACACACACACTGTAGACACACACATACACACACACACACACACAAACATACACCTCTCTGACGACTAAAGTCTCTACGTGTTTTTTTAATTTTTAATTCTGATTTGATTGGGATTAGACAGGTTTCTAAGTCAGAGTTAATGTTTTGAGTCTGGGTTTAATCCAGGTTTAATGAAAAGCCATGGTGGCCTCCACTGCTCTCTGTCATCAACTAGGGATAAACTGCAGCACCGTCAGAGTGGTGGATTACCTGGCTACAGCCACTCTGGGTCCTGCACAGGGCTGTGTGTGTGTGCATGAGTGCATCTGAGTGTGTATGTTGTCAGTATGTCAATGTGTGTGTGTGTGCATTCATTCGTGTGTCTGTGTGTGTGTGTGCTGTGTCTGTCTGTCTATAGTGTCTGTGTGTGTGTGTGTGTGTCTGTCTGTCTGTCTGTCTGTCTGTCTGTCTGTCTGTCTGTCTGTCTGTCTGTCTGTCTGTCTGTCTGTCTGTCTGTCTGTCTGTCTGTCTGTCTGTCTGTCTGTCTGTCTGTCTGTCTGTCTGTCTGTCTGTCTGTCTGTCTGTTTGTCTGTGTGCGCGTGTGTGTGTGTGTGTGTGTGTGTGTGTGTGTGTGTGTGTGTGTGTGTGTGTGTGTGTGTGTGTGTGTGTGTGTGTGTGTGTGTGTGTGTGCGCGTGTGTGTGTGTGTGTGTGTGTGTGTGTGTGTGTGTGTGTGTGTGTGTGTGTGTGTGTGTGTGTGTGTGTGTGTGTGTGTGTGTGTGTGTGTGTGTGTGTGTGTGTGTGTGGTGTGCGTGTGTGTGTGCGTGTGCGTGTGCGTGTGTGTGCGTTCGACCTTGCGTGCGTGAACCTGTGCGTTGTGTGTATGCTGCCTTGTCCCTATGTAACCGGAGCCAGCACTCCCCTGTCAAAAATAAAAAATCATTTGTCCCACTGCAGCATGGAGCTCATTAAATATGTATGTTAGAGGGAGACGCAGGCTGGCCAGGGAGGAAACTGATACACCAGCAGCCGGAAGGACACCACAATATCAAGGTGGAGAAATAACAGAGACAGAGGGTAGCAGAGAGAGAGAGAGAGAGAGAGAGAGAGAGAGAGGCAGAGGGAGAGGCAGAGGGAGAGGCAGAGGGAGAGGGAGAGGGAGAGGGAGAGAAGGAGTGGCAGAGGGAGAGGGAGAGAAGGAGTGGCAGAGGGAGAGGGAGAGAAGGAGTGGCAGAGGGAGAGGGAGAGAAGGAGTGGCAGAGGGAGAGAGAAAGAGGGAGAGAAGAAGGGGGCGAGGGAGACGGAGGGAGAGGATGGGGAAAACTTTCTGTGAAAACTTCAGGGTGACTTATTTTTCTCGATGCCTCTTTCTCTTTCTTCACCTCTCTCTCTCTCTCTCTCTCTCTCTCTCCTCCCTCCATCTCCCTCTCTCTCTCTCTCTCTCTCTCTCTCTCTCTCTCTCTCTCTCTCTCTCTCTCTCTCTCTCTCTCTCTCTCTCTCTCTCTCTCTCTCTCTCTCTCTCTCTCTCTCTCTCTCTCTCTCCCTCCCTCCCTCCCTCCATCTCTCTCTCTCTCTCTCTCTCTCTCTCTCTCCCTCTCAGAGTTGTCACTCTTCACAACGTGTTGTATGTGACGTCTATTTTCTCACCAAATAAATCAGCCACACAGGTTTAGGTGTGTGTTTATGAATCCCAGCTCTGCCAGAGTCCTCAGCATCTATAACCCACCTTTCTGCTCTCTGATCAAAGCTGTACTTTGTCTGATGTTGGAAAAGGCACGGCACATGGCAAAAGGGACGATTGTGCGTGTGTGTGTGCGTGTGTGTGTGTGTGTGTGTGTGTGTGTGTGTGTGTGTGTGTGTGTCTGGGCTTGAGAATTTCAGAAGGGAACATAGTGTGGGTGTAATGCCTTTTCATGCTCTCAGAATAATGTGTGTGTATTTGTGTTAGTGTGTTATATAATGGCTTCTCCAGTCTAGCATTATGATGTATCTGTTCTACAGATGAATAGTCACTATGTTCTGGGAACAGCATATCCTGGATAAATGACAGAGGTAGAGGAAGATGGAGAGAGAGAGAGAGAGAGAGAGAGAGAGAGAGAGACCACCCTTCCACCACCAAAATAATTTCACTCTACACCATACAGATGGTGAATGCTAGCATTTTGCAAGACTCTGCCTCAAAACCTAATATCTACCTGGCCCACCACCCCACCTTGGACTGTCTACCTGGCCCACCACCCCACCTTGGACTGTCTACCTGGCCCACCACCCCACCTTGGACTGTCTACCTGGCCCACCACCCCACCTTGGACTGATATCTACCTGGCCCACCACTCCACCTTGGACTGTCTACCTGGCCCACCACTCCACCTTGGACTGATGTCTACCTGGCCCACAACCCCACCTTGGACTGTCTACCTGGCCCACCACCACACCTTGGACTAATATCTACCTGGCCCACCACCACACCTTGGACTAATATCTACCTGGCCCACCACCACACCTTGGACTAATGTCTACCTGGCCCACCACTCCACCTTGGACTAATATCTACCTGGCCCACCACCACACCTTGGACTAATATCTACCTGGCCCACCACTCCACCTTGGACTAATATCTACCTGGCCCACCACTCCACCTTGGACTAATATCTACCTGGCCCACCACCCCACCTTGGACTGGCTACCTGGCCCACCACTCCACCTTGGACTGATGTCTACCTGGCCCACCACCCCACCTTGGACTGTCTACCTGGCCCACCACCCCACCTTGGACTAATGTCTACCTGGTCCACCACCCCACCTTGGACTGTCTACCTGGCCCACCACCCCACCTTGGACTGTCTACCTGGCCCACCACCCCACCTTGGACTAATGTCTACCTGGCCCACCACCCCACCTTGGACTTGAACAGCCTTTATGACCAGGTCCACCTCTACAAGACAGCAGTCTCAACTTTTGCCTGGACCCTGAATGACGCCACCCTCAACCGCAGCCCCAGCACCTCACACAGGAGCATCAGAGCAACGGACACTTCGCCCAGACCAGCGAGACTCCCTCCTCAAGGACCCATACCCAGACCACAGCATAACCAGCCACACCCCAATCAGCTAATACCCCCCCAAACAAACCCTGGCCACACAACTCAGTCTTATGGCCCTCCTGCCCATCCCATGCCCCCCACCCCTGCGGCAAGGACCTCAGCATGACAGCAGGACATATACCCAGGCTGTGAGCAGAGCAACAGGCCCAACCCCAACTATTACACTATTAAATTCGGCATACCAATTAGGATCTGGCTAAAAATACTTGAATCAGTTATAGAACCCATTGCCCTTTATGGTTGTGAGGTCTGGGGTCCGCTCACCATCCAAGAGTTCACAAAATGGGACAAACACCAAATTGAGACTCTGCATGCAGAAATCTGCAACAATATCCTCTGTGTACAACGTAAAACACCAAATAACGCATGCAGAGCAGAATTAGGCTGATACCCGCTAATTATCAAAATCCAAAAAAGAGCCGTTAAATTTTACAACCACCTAAAAGGAAGCGATTCCCAAACCTTCCATAACAAAGCCATCACCTACAGAGAGATGAACCTGGAGAAGAGTCCCCTAAGCAAGCTGGTCCTTCCATAACAAAGCCATCACCTACAGAGAAGTAGCCTTTCAAGCCATCCCTCAAGAGTGAACCTGGAGAAGAGTCCCCTAAGCTAGCTGGTCCTTCCTACATAATCACCTACAGAGATGAACCGGAGAAGAGTCCCAAGCAAGCTGGTCCTTCCATACACATCCCTACAAATGAACTGGAGAAGAGTCCCCTAAGCAAGCTGGTCCTGGGGCTCTGTTCACAAACACAAACAGACCCCACAGAGCCCCAGGACAGCAACACAATTAGACCCAACCAAATCATGAGAAAACAAAAAGATAATTACTTGACACATCGGAAATAATTAACAAAAAAACTGAGCAAACTAGAATGCTATTTGTCCCTAAACAGAGAGGACACAGTGGCAGAATACCTGACCACTGTGACTGACCCAAACTTAAGGAAAGCTTTGACTATGTACAGACTCAGTGAGCATAGCCTTGCTATTGAGAAAGGCCGCCGTAGGCAGACCTGGCTCTCAAGAGAAGACAGGCTATGTGCAACACTGCCCACAAAATGAGATGGAAACTGAGCTGCACTTCCTAACCTCCTGCCAAATGTATGACCATATTAGAGACACATATTTCCCTTTCTCTCTCTCTCTCCATATTTCCCTCAGTTTACACAGACTCAAAGAATTCAAAAACAAATCCAATTTTGATAAACTACAATATCTATTGGTGCCACAAGAAAAGGGCAACCAGTGAAGAACAAACACCATTGTAAATACAACCCATATTTATGTTTATTTATTTTCCCTTTTGTACTTATTATTTTGGAAATTTGTGAGTGTAATATTTGCTGTATATTTTTTATTGTTTATTTCACTTTTGTTTATTATCTATTTCACTTTCTTTGGCAATGTAAACATATGTTTTCCATGCCAATAAAGGCCCTTGAGAGAGAGAGAGAGAGAGAGAGAGAGAGAGAGAGAGAGAGAGAGAGAGAGAGAGAGAGAGAGAGAGAGAGAGAGAGAGAGAGAGAGAGAGAGAGAGAGAGAGAGAGAGAGAGAGAGAGAGAGAGAGAGAGAGAGAGAGAGAGAGAGAGAGAGAGAGAGAGAGAGAGAGAGAGAGAGAGAGAGAGAGAGAGAGAGAGAGAGAGAGAGAGAGAGAGAGAGAGAGAGAGAGAGAGAGAGAGAGAGAGAGAGAGAGAGAGAGAGAGAGAGAGAGAGAGAGAGAGAGAGAGAGAGAGAGAGAGAGAGAGAGAGAGACTAGCTGCTCCTCTGGGTTTTGAGGGACAAGGTTTGACCTTTCTGTCTGTCTGTCTGTCTGTATTCTGTACTCTCTCTCATCTGTTTCCAATAACATCAGGCAGAACAACCAAAATAACCCTTTTAACCAGAAATAACCCCTTTAAGAAACCCCTACCACTGCATTGACATAACATGCGTCCTAAAATGGCATCCTATTTCCGTATACAGTGCACTGCTTTTTAACAGAGCCACAGGGGCCCTAGTGCACTATATGGGGCTATTTGGGACACATTTCTGGTCAAACCTGGTGCCAATTATAACCCCCCCCCCATGTTTCTCCCCTTCACACCCCGAGTTGGGAACACCATGAGATTAGAAGAATCTTTTTCCTTATATCCGACTTGACTTTAATTCCTGGGAGTAATTGAATCCATGTGTGCTCGGGAACT
>NC_059447.1:92409642-92429642 GCF_905237065.1 Salmo salar
CCACCCCTACCATGGATAGTATTGGGTGTTCCATTATTCCATCCCTACCATGGATAGTATTGGGTGTTCCATTATTCCATCCCTACCATGGATAGTATTGGGTGTTCCATTATTCCATCCCTACCATGGATAGTATTGGGTGTTCCATTATTCCATCCCTACCATGGATAGTATTGGGTGTTCCATTATTCAACCCCTACCATGGATAGTATTGGGTGTTCCATTATTCCATCCCTACCATGGGTAGTATTGGGTGTTCCATTATTCCAGCCCTACCATGGATAGTATTGGGTGTTCCATTATTCAACCCCTACCATGGATAGTATTGGGTGTTCCATTATTCCATCCCCACCATGGATAGTATTGGGTGTTCCATTATTTAACCCCTACCATGGATAGTATTGGGTGTTCCATTATTCCATCCCTACCATGGATAGTATTGGGTGTTCCATTATTCCATCCCTACCATGGATAGTATTGGGTGTTCCATTATTCCATCCCTACCATGGATAGTATTGGGTGTTCCATTATTCCACCCCTACCATGGATAGTATTGGGTGTTCCATTATTCCACCCCTACCATGGATAGTATTGAGTGTTCCATTATTCAACCCCTACAATGGATAGTATTGGGTGTTCCATTATTCCACCCCTACCATGGATAGTATTGGGTGTTCCATTATTCCACCCCTACCATGGATAGTATTGGGTGTTCCATTATTCAACCCCTACCATGGATAGTATTGGGTGTTCCATTATTCCACCCCTACCATGGATAGTATTGGGTGTTCCATTATTCCATCCCTACCATGGATAGTATTGGGTGTTCCATTATTCCATCCCTACCATGGATAGTATTGGGTGTTCCATTATTCCACCCCTACCATGGATAGTATTGGGTGTTCCATTATTCCATCCCTACCATGGATAGTATTGGGTGTTCCATTATTCCACCCCTACCATGGATAGTATTGGGTGTTCCATTATTCCATCCCTACCATGGATAGTATTGGGTGTTCCATTATTCCATCCCTACCATGGATAGTATTGGGTGTTCCATTATTCCATCCCCACCATGGGTAGTATTGGGTGTTCCATTATTCCACCCCTACCATGGATAGTATTGGGTGTTCCATTATTACATTCCCCACCATGGATAGTATTGGGTGTTCCATTATTCCACCCCTACCATGGATAGTATTGGGTGTTCCATTATTCCATCCCCACCATGGATAGTATTGGGTGTTCCATTATTCCACCCCTACCATGGATAGTATTGGGTGTTCCATTATTCCATCCCTACCATGGATAGTATTGGGTGTTCCATTATTCCATCCCTACCATGGATAGTATTGGGTGTTCCATTATTCCATCCCCTACCATGGATAGTATTGGGTGTTCCATTATTCCATCCCCACCATGGATAGTATTGGGTGTTCCATTATTCCATCCCTACCATGGATAGTATTGGGTGTTCCATTATTCCATCCCTACCATGGATAGTATTGGGTGTTCCATTATTCCACCCCTACCATGGATAGTATTGAGTGTTCCATTATTTAACTCCTACCATGGATAGTATTGAGTGTTCCATTATTTAACTCCTACCATGGATAGTATTGGGTGTTCCATTATTCCATCCCTACCATGGATAGTATTGGGTGTTCCATTATTCCATCCCCACCATGGATAGTATTGGGTGTTCCATTATTCAACCCCTACCATGGATAGTATTGGGTGTTCCATTATTCCATCCCTACCATGGATAGTATTGGGTGTTCCATTATTCAACCCCTACCATGGATAGTATTGGGTGTTCCATTATTCCATCCCTACCATGGATAGTATTGGGTGTTCCATTATTCCATCCCTACCATGGATAGTATTGGGTGTTCCATTATTCCATCCCTACCATGGATAGTATTGGGTGTTCCATTATTCCATCCCTACCATGGATAGTATTGGGTGTTCCATTATTCCATCCCTACCATGGATAGTATTGGGTGTTCCATTATTCCATCCCTACCATGGATAGTATTGGGTGTTCCATTATTCCATCCCTACCATGGATAGTATTGGGTGTTCCATTATTCCATCCCTACCATGGATAGTATTGGGTGTTCCATTATTCCATCCCTACCATGGATAGTATTGGGTGTTCCATTATTCCATCCCTACCATGGATAGTATTGGGTGTTCCATTATTCAACCCCTACCATGGATAGTATTGGGTGTTCCATTATTCCATCCCTACCATGGATAGTATTGGGTGTTCCATTATTCCATCCCTACCATGGATAGTATTGGGTGTTCCATTATTCCACCCCTACCATGGATAGTATTGGGTGTTCCATTATTCCATCCCCTACCATGGATAGTATTGGGTGTTCCATTATTCCATCCCTACCATGGATAGTATTGGGTGTTCCATTATTTAACTCCTACCATGGATAGTATTGGGTGTTCCATTATTCCATCCCTACCATGGATAGTATTGGGTGTTCCATTATTCCACCCCTACCATGGATAGTATTGGGTGTTCCATTATTCCATCCCTACCATGGATAGTATTGGGTGTTCCATTATTTAACCCCTACCATGGATAGTATTGGGTGTTCCATTATTCCACCCCTACCATGGATAGTATTGGGTGTTCCATTATTCCATCCCTACCATGGATAGTATTGGGTGTTCCATTATTCCATCCCTACCATGGATAGTATTGGGTGTTCCATTATTCAACCCCTACCATGGATAGTATTGGGTGTTCCATTATTCAACCCCTACCATGGATAGTATTGGTGTTCCATTATTCCATCCCTACCATGGATAGTATTGGGTGTTCCATTATTCCACCCCTACCATGGATAGTATTGGGTGTTCCATTATTCCATCCCTACCATGGATAGTATTGGGTGTTCCATTATTCCACCCCTACCATGGATAGTATTGGGTGTTCCATTATTCCATCCCTACCATGGATAGTATTGGGTGTTCCATTATTCAACCCCTACCATGGATAGTATTGGGTGTTCCATTATTTAACTCCTACCATGGATAGTATTGGGTGTTCCATTATTCCATCCCTACCATGGATAGTATTGGGTGTTCCATTATTCCATCCCTACCATGGATAGTATTGGGTGTTCCATTATTCCACCCCTACCATGGATAGTATTGGGTGTTCCATTATTCAACCCTACCATGGATAGTATTGGGTGTTCCATTATTCCACCCCTACCATGGATAGTATTGGGTGTTCCATTATTCAACCCCTACCATGGATAGTATTGGGTGTTCCATTATTCCATCCCTACCATGGATAGTATTGGGTGTTCCATTATTCCATCCCTACCATGGATAGTATTGGGTGTTCCATTATTCCACCCCTACCATGGATAGTATTGGGTGTTCCATTATTCCACCCCTACCATGGATAGTATTGGGTGTTCCATTATTCCATCCCTACCATGGATAGTATTGGGTGTTCCATTATTCCATCCCTACCATGGATAGTATTGGGTGTTCCATTATTCCATCCCTACCATGGATAGTATTGGGTGTTCCATTATTCCACCCCTACCATGGATAGTATTGGGTGTTCCATTATTCCATCCCTACCATGGATAGTATTGGGTGTTCCATTATTCCATCCCTACCATGGATAGTATTGGGTGTTCCATTATTCCATCCCTACCATGGATAGTATTGGGTGTTCCATTATTCCATCCCTACCATGGATAGTATTGGGTGTTCCATTATTCCATCCCTACCATGGATAGTATTGGGTGTTCCATTATTCCATCCCTACCATGGATAGTATTGGGTGTTCCATTATTCCATCCCTACCATGGATAGTATTGGGTGTTCCATTATTCCACCCCTACCATGGATAGTATTGGGTGTTCCATTATTCCATCCCTACCATGGATAGTATTGGGTGTTCCATTATTCCATCCCTACCATGGATAGTATTGGGTGTTCCATTATTCCATCCCTACCATGGATAGTATTGGGTGTTCCATTATTCCATCCCTACCATGGATAGTATTGGGTGTTCCATTATTCCATCCCTACCATGGATAGTATTGGGTGTTCCATTATTCCACCCCTACCATGGATAGTATTGGGTGTTCCATTATTCCATCCCTACCATGGATAGTATTGGGTGTTCCATTATTCCATCCCTACCATGGATAGTATTGGGTGTTCCATTATTCCATCCCTACCATGGATAGTATTGGGTGTTCCATTATTCCATCCCTACCATGGATAGTATTGGGTGTTCCATTATTCCACCCCTACCATGGATAGTATTGGGTGTTCCATTATTCCACCCCTACCATGGATAGTATTGGGTGTTCCATTATTCCATCCCCACCATGGATAGTATTGGGTGTTCCATTATTCCATCCCTACCATGGATAGTATTGGGTGTTCCATTATTCCATCCCTACCATGGATAGTATTGGGTGTTCCATTATTCCACCCCTACCATGGATAGTATTGAGTGTTCCATTATTCCATCCCTACCATGGATAGTATTGGGTGTTCCATTATTCCATCCCTACCATGGATAGTATTGGGTGTTCCATTATTCCATCCCTACCATGGATAGTATTGGGTGTTCCATTATTCCATCCCTACCATGGATAGTATTGGGTGTTCCATTATTCCACCCCTACCATGGATAGTATTGGGTGTTCCATTATTCCATCCCTACCATGGATAGTATTGGGTGTTCCATTATTCCATCCCTACCATGGATAGTATTGGGTGTTCCATTATTCCATCCCTACCATGGATAGTATTGGGTGTTCCATTATTCCACCCCTACCATGGATAGTATTGGGTGTTCCATTATTCCATCCCTACCATGGATAGTATTGGGTGTTCCATTATTCCATCCCTACCATGGATAGTATTGGGTGTTCCATTATTCCATCCCTACCATGGATAGTATTGGGTGTTCCATTATTCCATCCCTACCATGGATAGTATTGAGTGTTCCATTATTCCAGCCCTACCATGGATAGTATTGGGTGTTCCATTATTCCACCCCTACCATGGATAGTATTGGGTGTTCCATTATTCCATCCCTACCATGGATAGTATTGGGTGTTCCATTATTCCATCCCTACCATGGATAGTATTGGGTGTTCCATTATTCAACCCCTACCATGGATAGTATTGGGTGTTCCATTATTCCATCCCTACCATGGATAGTATTGGGTGTTCCATTATTCCATCCCCACCATGGATAGTATTGGGTGTTCCATTATTCAACCCCTACCATGGATAGTATTGGGTGTTCCATTATTCCATCCCTACCATGGATAGTATTGGGTGTTCCATTATTCCATCCCTACCATGGATAGTATTGGGTGTTCCATTATTCCATCCCTACCATGGATAGTATTGGGTGTTCCATTATTCCATCCCTACCATGGATAGTATTGGGTGTTCCATTATTCCATCCCTACCATGGATAGTATTGGGTGTTCCATTATTTAACTCCTACCATGGATAGTATTGGGTGTTCCATTATTCCACCCCTACCATGGATAGTATTGAGTGTTCCATTATTCAACCCCTACCATGGATAGTATTGGGTGTTCCATTATTCCATCCCTACCATGGATAGTATTGGGTGTTCCATTATTCCATCCCTACCATGGATAGTATTGGGTGTTCCATTATTCCACCCCTACCATGGATAGTATTGAGTGTTCCATTATTCCATCCCTACCATGGATAGTATTGGGTGTTCCATTATTCCATCCCTACCATGGATAGTATTGGGTGTTCCATTATTCCATCCCTACCATGGATAGTATTGGGTGTTCCATTATTCCACCCCTACCATGGATAGTATTGGGTGTTCCATTATTCCACCCCTACCATGGATAGTATTGGGTGTTCCATTATTCCATCCCTACCATGGATAGTATTGGGTGTTCCATTATTCCATCCCTACCATGGATAGTATTGGGTGTTCCATTATTCCATCCCTACCATGGATAGTATTGGGTGTTCCATTATTCCATCCCTACCATGGATAGTATTGGGTGTTCCATTATTCCATCCCTACCATGGATAGTATTGGGTGTTCCATTATTCCATCCCTACCATGGATAGTATTGGGTGTTCCATTATTCCATCCCTACCATGGATAGTATTGGGTGTTCCATTATTCAACCCCTACCATGGATAGTATTGGGTGTTCCATTATTCCATCCCTACCATGGATAGTATTGGGTGTTCCATTATTCCATCCCTACCATGGATAGTATTGGGTGTTCCATTATTCCATCCCTACCATGGATAGTATTGGGTGTTCCATTATTCCATCCCTACCATGGATAGTATTGGGTGTTCCATTATTCCATCCCTACCATGGATAGTATTGGGTGTTCCATTATTTCACCCCTACCATGGATAGTATTGGGTGTTCCATTATTCCACCCCTACCATGGATAGTATTGGGTGTTCCATTATTCCATCCCCACCATGGATAGTATTGGGTGTTCCATTATTCCACCCCTACCATGGATAGTATTGAGTGTTCCATTATTTAACTCCTACCATGGATAGTATTGAGTGTTCCATTATTTAACTCCTACCATGGATAGTATTGAGTGTTCCATTATTTAACTCCTACCATGGATAGTATTGAGTGTTCCATTATTCCATCCCTACCATGGATAGTATTGGGTGTTCCATTATTCCATCCCCACCATGGATAGTATTGGGTGTTCCATTATTCAACCCCTACCATGGATAGTATTGGGTGTTCCATTATTCCATCCCTACCATGGATAGTATTGGGTGTTCCATTATTCCACCCCTACCATGGATAGTATTGGGTGTTCCATTATTCCATCCCTACCATGGATAGTATTGGGTGTTCCATTATTCCATCCCTACCATGGATAGTATTGAGTGTTCCATTATTCCAGCCCTACCATGGATAGTATTGGGTGTTCCATTATTCAACCCCTACCATGGATAGTATTGGGTGTTCCATTATTCCATCCCTACCATGGGTAGTATTGGGTGTTCCATTATTCCATCCCTACCATGGATAGTATTGGGTGTTCCATTATTCCATCCCTACCATGGATAGTATTGGGTGTTCCATTATTCCATCCCCACCATGGATAGTATTGGGTGTTCCATTATTCAACCCCTACCATGGATAGTATTGGGTGTTCCATTATTCCATCCCTACCATGGATAGTATTGGGTGTTCCATTATTCCATCCCCACCATGGATAGTATTGGGTGTTCCATTATTTAACCCCTACCATGGATAGTATTGGGTGTTCCATTATTCCATCCCTACCATGGATAGTATTGGGTGTTCCATTATTCCATCCCCACCATGGATAGTATTGGGTGTTCCATTATTCCATCCCTACCATGGATAGTATTGGGTGTTCCATTATTTAACTCCTACCATGGATAGTATTGGGTGTTCCATTATTCCACCCCTACCATGGATAGTATTGGGTGTTCCATTATTCAATCCCTACCATGGATAGTATTGGGTGTTCCATTATTCCATCCCCACCATGGATAGTATTGGGTGTTCCATTATTCCATCCCTACCATGGATAGTATTGGGTGTTCCATTATTCCATCCCTACCATGGATAGTATTGGGTGTTCCATTATTCCATCCCTACCATGGATAGTATTGGGTGTTCCATTATTCCATCCCTACCATGGATAGTATTGGGTGTTCCATTATTCCATCCCTACCATGGATAGTATTGGGTGTTCCATTATTCCATCCCTACCATGGATAGTATTGGGTGTTCCATTATTCCATCCCTACCATGGATAGTATTGGGTGTTCCATTATTCCATCCCTACCATGGATAGTATTGGGTGTTCCATTATTCCATCCCCACCATGGATAGTATTGGGTGTTCCATTATTCCATCCCTACCATGGATAGTATTGGGTGTTCCATTATTTAACTCCTACCATGGATAGTATTGGGTGTTCCATTATTCCACCCCTACCATGGATAGTATTGAGTGTTCCATTATTCAACCCCTACAATGGATAGTATTGGGTGTTCCATTATTCCATCCCTACCATGGATAGTATTGGGTGTTCCATTATTCCATCCCTACCATGGATAGTATTGGGTGTTCCATTATTCCATCCCTACCATGGATAGTATTGGGTGTTCCATTATTCCATCCCTACCATGGATAGTATTGGGTGTTCCATTATTCCATCCCTACCATGGATAGTATTGGGTGTTCCATTATTCCATCCCTACCATGGATAGTATTGGGTGTTCCATTATTCCATCCCTACCATGGATAGTATTGGGTGTTCCATTATTCCACCCCTACCATGGATAGTATTGGGTGTTCCATTATTCCATCCCTACCATGGATAGTATTGGGTGTTCCATTATTCCATCCCTACCATGGATAGTATTGGGTGTTCCATTATTCAACCCCTACCATGGATAGTATTGGGTGTTCCATTATTCCACCCCTACCATGGATAGTATTGGGTGTTCCATTATTCCATCCCTACCATGGATAGTATTGGGTGTTCCATTATTCCACCCCTACCATGGATAGTATTGGGTGTTCCATTATTCCATCCCTACCATGGATAGTATTGGGTGTTCCATTATTCCATCCCCACCATGGATAGTATTGGGTGTTCCATTATTCAACCCCTACCATGGATAGTATTGGGTGTTCCATTATTCCATCCCTACCATGGATAGTATTGGGTGTTCCATTATTCCATCCCTACCATGGATAGTATTGGGTGTTCCATTATTCCACCCCTACCATGGATAGTATTGGGTGTTCCATTATTCCATCCCTACCATGGATAGTATTGGGTGTTCCATTATTCCATCCCTACCATGGATAGTATTGGGTGTTCCATTATTCCATCCCTACCATGGATAGTATTGGGTGTTCCATTATTCCATCCCTACCATGGATAGTATTGGGTGTTCCATTATTTAACTCCTACCATGGATAGTATTGGGTGTTCCATTATTCCACCCCTACCATGGATAGTATTGGGTGTTCCATTATTCCATCCCTACCATGGATAGTATTGGGTGTTCCATTATTCCATCCCTACCATGGATAGTATTGGGTGTTCCATTATTCAACCCTACCATGGATAGTATTGGGTGTTCCATTATTCCATCCCTACCATGGATAGTATTGGGTGTTCCATTATTCAACCCCTACCATGGATAGTATTGGGTGTTCCATTATTCCATCCCCACCATGGATAGTATTGGGTGTTCCATTATTCAACCCCTACCATGGATAGTATTGGGTGTTCCATTATTTAACTCCTACCATGGATAGTATTGGGTGTTCCATTATTCCATCCCTACCATGGATAGTATTGGGTGTTCCATTATTCAACCCCTACCATGGATAGTATTGGGTGTTCCATTATTCCACCCCTACCATGGATAGTATTGGGTGTTCCATTATTCCATCCCTACCATGGATAGTATTGGGTGTTCCATTATTCCATCCCTACCATGGATAGTATTGGGTGTTCCATTATTCCATCCCTACCATGGATAGTATTGGGTGTTCCATTATTCCATCCCTACCATGGATAGTATTGGGTGTTCCATTATTCCATCCCTACCATGGATAGTATTGGGTGTTCCATTATTCAACCCCTACCATGGATAGTATTGGGTGTTCCATTATTCCATCCCTACCATGGATAGTATTGGGTGTTCCATTATTCCATCCCTACCATGGATAGTATTGGGTGTTCCATTATTCCACCCCTACCATGGATAGTATTGGGTGTTCCATTATTCCATCCCCACCATGGGTAGTATTGGGTGTTCCATTATTCCACCCCTACCATGGATAGTATTGGGTGTTCCATTATTCCATCCCTACCATGGATAGTATTGGGTGTTCCATTATTCCATCCCTACCATGGATAGTATTGGGTGTTCCATTATTCCACCCCTACCATGGATAGTATTGGGTGTTCCATTATTCCATCCCCACCATGGATAGTATTGGGTGTTCCATTATTCCATCCCCACCATGGATAGTATTGGGTGTTCCATTATTCAACCCCTACCATGGATAGTATTGGGTGTTCCATTATTACATTCCCCACCATGAATAGTATTGGGTGTTCCATTATTCCACCCCTACCATGGATAGTATTGAGTGTTCCATTATTCCATCCCTACCATGGATAGTATTGGGTGTTCCATTATTCCATCCCTACCATGGATAGTATTGGGTGTTCCATTATTCCACCCCTACCATGGATAGTATTGGGTGTTCCATTATTCCACCCCTACCATGGGTAGTATTGGGTGTTCCATTATTCCATCCCCACCATGGATAGTATTGGGTGTTCCATTATTCCACCCCTACCATGGATAGTATTGAGTGTTCCATTATTTAACCCCTACCATGGATAGTATTGAGTGTTCCATTATTCAACCCCTACCATGGATAGTATTGGGTGTTCCATTATTCCATCCCTACCATGGATAGTATTGGGTGTTCCATTATTCCATCCCCACCATGGATAGTATTGGGTGTTCCATTATTCCATCCCTACCATGGATAGTATTGGGTGTTCCATTATTCAACCCTACCATGGATAGTATTGGGTGTTCCATTATTTAACTCCTACCATGGATAGTATTGGGTGTTCCATTATTCCATCCCTACCATGGATAGTATTGGGTGTTCCATTATTCAACCCCTACCATGGATAGTATTGGGTGTTCCATTATTCCATCCCCACCATGGATAGTATTGGGTGTTCCATTATTCAACCCCTACCATGGATAGTATTGGGTGTTCCATTATTTAACTCCTACCATGGATAGTATTGGGTGTTCCATTATTCAACCCCTACCATGGATAGTATTGGGTGTTCCATTATTTAACCCCTACCATGGATAGTATTGGGTGTTCCATTATTCCATCCCTACCATGGATAGTATTGGGTGTTCCATTATTCCATCCCTACCATGGATAGTATTGGGTGTTCCATTATTCCATCCCTACCATGGATAGTATTGGGTGTTCCATTATTCCATCCCTACCATGGATAGTATTGGGTGTTCCATTATTCCACCCCTACCATGGATAGTATTGGGTGTTCCATTATTACATTCCCCACCATGGATAGTATTGGGTGTTCCATTATTCCATCCCTACCATGGATAGTATTGGGTGTTCCATTATTCCATCCCTACCATGGATAGTATTGGGTGTTCCATTATTCCATCCCTACCATGGATAGTGTTGAGTGTTCCATTATTCCACCCCTACCATGGATAGTATTGGGTGTTCCATTATTCCATCCCTACCATGGATAGTATTGGGTGTTCCATTATTCCATCCCTACCATGGGTAGTATTGGGTGTTCCATTATTCCATCCCTACCATGGATAGTATTGGGTGTTCCATTATTCAACCCTACCATGGATAGTATTGGGTGTTCCATTATTCCATCCCTACCATGGATAGTGTTGAGTGTTCCATTATTCCACCCCTACCATTGATAGTATTGGGTGTTCCATTATTCCATCCCTACCATGGATAGTATTGGGTGTTCCATTATTCCATCCCCACCATGGGTAGTATTTGGTTTTCCATTATTCCATCCCTACCATGGATAGTATTGGGTGTTCCATTATTCAACCCTACCATGGATAGTATTGGGTGTTCCATTATTCAACCCTACCATGGATAGTATTGGGTGTTCCATTATTCCATCCCCACCATGGATAGTATTGGGTGTTCCATTATTCCACCCCTACCATGGATAGTATTGGGTGTTCCATTATTCCATCCCTACCATGGATAGTATTGGGTGTTCCATTATTCCATCCCTACCATGGATAGTATTGGGTGTTCCATTATTCCACCCCTACCATGGATAGTATTGGGTGTTCCATTATTCCATCCCTACCATGGATAGTATTGGGTGTTCCATTATTCCATCCCTACCATGGATAGTATTGGGTGTTCCATTATTCCATCCCTACCATGGATAGTATTGGGTGTTCCATTATTCCATCCCTACCATGGATAGTATTGGGTGTTCCATTATTCCATCCCTACCATGGATAGTATTGGGTGTTCCATTATTTAACTCCTACCATGGATAGTATTGGGTGTTCCATTATTCCATCCCTACCATGGATAGTATTGGGTGTTCCATTATTCCATCCCCACCATGGATAGTATTGGGTGTTCCATTATTCCATCCCTACCATGGATAGTATTGGGTGTTCCATTATTTAACTCCTACCATGGATAGTATTGGGTGTTCCATTATTCCACCCCTACCATGGATAGTATTGAGTGTTCCATTATTCAACCCCTACAATGGACAGTATTGGGTGTTCCATTATTCCATCCCTACCATGGATAGTATTGGGTGTTCCATTATTCCATCCCCACCATGGATAGTATTGGGTGTTCCATTATTCCATCCCTACCATGGATAGTATTGGGTGTTCCATTATTCCATCCCTACCATGGATAGTGTTGAGTGTTCCATTATTCAACCCCTACCATGGATAGTATTGGGTGTTCCATTATTCCATCCCTACCATGGATAGTATTGGGTGTTCCATTATTCTATCCCTACCATGGATAGTATTGGGTGTTCCATTATTCCATCCCTACCATGGATAGTATTGGGTGTTCCATTATTCCACCCCTACCATGGATAGTATTGGGTGTTCCATTATCCAACCCTACCATGGATAGTATTGGGTGTTCCATTATTTAACTCCTACCATGGATAGTATTGGGTGTTCCATTATTCCAGCCCTACCATGGATAGTATTGGGTGTTCCATTATTCAACCCTACCATGGATAGTATTGGGTGTTCCATTATTCCATCCCCACCATGGATAGTATTGGGTGTTCCATTATTCCATCCCTAACATGGATAGTATTGGGTGTTCCAATATTCAACTCTACCATGGATAGTATTGGGTGTTCCATTATTCCATCCCCACCATGGATAGTATTGGGTGTTCCATTATTCCATCCCGAACATGGATAGTATTGGGTGTTCCATTATTCAACCCTACCATGGATAGTATTGGGTGTTCCATTATTCCATCCCTACCATGGATAGTATTGGGTGTTCCATTATTCAACCCCTACCATGGATAGTATTGGGTGTTCCATTATCCCATCCCTACCATGGATAGTATTGGGTGTTCCATTATTCCAACCCTACCATGGATAGTATTGAGTGTTCCATTATTCCAACCCCTACCATGGATAGTATTGGGTGTTCCATTATCCCATCCCTACCATGGATAGTATTGGGTGTTCCATTATTCAACCCTACCATGGATAGTATTGGGTGTTCCATTATTCAACCCTACCATGGATAGTATTGGGTGTTCCATTATTCCATCCCTACCATGGATAGTATTGGGTGTTCCATTATTCCATCCCTACCATGGATAGTATTGGGTGTTCCATTATTCCATCCCTACCATGGATAGTATTGGGTGTTCCATTATTCAACCCTACCATGGATAGTATTGGGTGTTCCATTATTCAACCCCTACCATGGATAGTATTGGGTGTTCCATTATTCTATCCCTACCATGGATAGTATTGGGTGTTCCATTATTCCATCCCTACCATGGATAGTATTGGGTGTTCCATTATTCTATCCCTACCATGGATAGTATTGGGTGTTCCATTATCCCATCCCTACCATGGATAGTATTGGGTGTTCCATTATCCTATCCCTACCATGGATAGTATTGGGTGTTCCATTATCCCATCCCTACCATGGATAGTATTGGGTGTTCCATTATCCCATCCCTACCATGGATAGTATTGGGTGTTCCATTATTCAACCCTACCATGGATAGTATTGGGTGTTCCATTATCCCATCCCTACCATGGATAGTATTGGGTGTTCCATTATTCAACCCTACCATGGATAGTATTGGGTGTTCCATTATCCCATCCCTACCATGGATAGTATTGGGTGTTCCATTATTCAACCCTACCATGGATAGTATTGGGTGTTCCATTATCCCATCCCTACCATGGATAGTATTGGGTGTTCCATTATTCAACCCTACCATGGATAGTATTGGGTGTTCCATTATTCCATCCCTACCATGGATAGTATTGGGTGTTCCATTATTCCAGCCCTACCATGGATAGTATTGGGTGTTCCATTATCCCATCCCTAACATGGATAGTATTGGGTGTTCCATTATTCGACTCCTCTTTGGAAACTTTGTATTACAGAGAATAGTCGTGGAGAAACCTTATCGTCTCAGAACTGTTGGTTTTTAATGTACAGTTTATTGACTATGAAAGCTACACGTTTACATTTTAGTACTTTCTCTTTGAAAGGAATACATCATACTGTATAGACTGGTGAAAGGTAAACATCATACTGTATGGACTGGTGAAAGGTAAACATCATACTGTATTGACTGGTGAAAGGTATAGGTCATACTGTATCGACTGGTGAAAGGAATATATCATACTGTATAGACTGGTGAAAGGAATATATCATACTGTATAGACTGGTGAAAGGTAAACATCATACTGTATAGACTGGTGAAAGGTAAACATCATACTGTATTGACTGGTGAAATGAATATATCATACTGTATTGACTGGTGAAATGAATATATCATACTGTATAGACTGGTGAAAGGTAAACATCATACTGTATAGACTGGTGAAAGGTAAACATCATACTGTATTGACTGGTGAAATGAATATATCATACTGTATTGACTGGTGAAATGAATATATCATACTGTATCGACTGGTGAAAGGTAAACATCATACTGTATAGACTGGTGAAAGGTATAGGTCATACTGTATGGACTGGTGAAAGGTAAACATCATACTGTATGGACTGGTGAAAGGCAAACATCATACTGTATAGACTGGTGAAAGGTAAACATCATACTGTATGGACTGGTGAAAGGCAAACATCATACTGTATAGACTGGTGAAAGGTAAACATCATACTGTATCGACTGGTGAAAGGTAAACATCATACTGTATCGACTGGTGAAAGGTAAACATCATACTGTATAGACTGGTGAAAGGTAAACATCATACTGTATCGACTGGTGAAATGTAAACATCATACTGTATGGACTGGTGAAAGGTAAACATCATACTGTATTGACTGGTGAAAGGTATAGGTCATACTGTATCGACTGGTGAAAGGAATATATCATACTGTATAGACTGGTGAAAGGAATATATCATACTGTATAGACTGGTGAAAGGTAAACATCATACTGTATAGACTGGTGAAAGGTAAACATCATACTGTATTGACTGGTGAAATGAATATATCATACTGTATTGACTGGTGAAATGAATATATCATACTGTATAGACTGGTGAAAGGTAAACATCATACTGTATAGACTGGTGAAAGGTAAACATCATACTGTATTGACTGGTGAAATGAATATATCATACTGTATTGACTGGTGAAATGAATATATCATACTGTATCGACTGGTGAAAGGTAAACATCATACTGTATAGACTGGTGAAAGGTATAGGTCATACTGTATGGACTGGTGAAAGGTAAACATCATACTGTATGGACTGGTGAAAGGCAAACATCATACTGTATAGACTGGTGAAAGGCAAACATCATACTGTATAGACTGGTGAAAGGTAAACATCATACTGTATGGACTGGTGAAAGGCAAACATCATACTGTATAGACTGGTGAAAGGTAAACATCATACTGTATCGACTGGTGAAAGGTAAACATCACACTGTATCGACTGGTGAAAGGTAAACATCATACTGTATAGACTGGTGAAAGGTAAACATCATACTGTATGGACTGGTGAAAGGCAAACATCATACTGTATAGACTGGTGAAAGGTAAACATCATACTGTATAGACTGGTGAAAGGTATAGGTCATACTGTATCGACTGGTGAAAGGTATGGGTCATACTGTATGGACTGGTGAAAGGTAAACATCATACTGTATCGACTGGTGAAAGGTAAACATCATACTGTATCGACTGGTGAAAGGTAAACATCATACTGTATAGACTGGTGAAAGGTAAACATCATACTGTATAGACTGGTGAAAGGTAAACATCATACTGTATCGACTGGTGAAAGGTAAACATCATACTGTATCGACTGGTGAAAGGTAAACATCATACTGTATAGACTGGTGAAAGGTAAACATCATACTGTATAGACTGGTGAAAGGTATAGGTCATACTGTATCGACTGGTGAAAGGTATGGGTCATACTGTATGGACTGGTGAAAGGTAAACATCATACTGTATGGACTGGTGAAAGGTAAACATCATACTGTATTGACTGGTGAAAGGTAAACATCATACTGTATGGACTGGTGAAAGGTAAACATCATACTGTATCGACTGGTGAAAGGTAAACATCATACTGTATAGACTGGTGAAAGGTAAACATCATACTGTATCGACTGGTGAAAGGTAAACATCATACTGTATTGACTGGTGAAAGGTAAACATCATACTGTATCGACTGGTGAAAGGTAAACATCATACTGTATAGACTGGTGAAAGGTAAACATCATACTGTATTGACTGGTGAAAGGTAAACATCATACTGTATCGACTGGTGAAAGGTAAACATCATACTGTATTGACTGGTGAAAGGTAAACATCATACTGTATCGACTGGTGAAAGGTAAACATCATACTGTATAGACTGGTGAAAGGTAAACATCATACTGTATAGACTGGTGAAAGGTATGGGTCATACTGTATAGACTGGTGAAAGGTAAACATCATACTGTATGGACTGGTTAGCAGATCAGCGTCGGCGTTAAAGTGGTATAATTTAGTTCGTTTTAGAGAAATCGATTCTTACATTTTCTCATGAGGGTGTTTGGCGCCGCCATCTTCACGCTAAAAAGGGTTCTGCGGCTGTACCCATAGGAGAACCCTTTCTCAACAAATCATAGCCTGTGTGATATCATGCACGCGTCTTTACCTGTCATGTCCACAACGACGGAGCACCATGCCAGCAGCGTGTTAGAGGACCTTTATACTGTAGGGTCATTTTTTCAGCTCCGTATCAACTTCATTCATTAACAGGTACTCAGCAGATCCATTCTGTCACTTGTTTACTTGTTATTGGTGTCAGATATATCCATGTTCGGGAGTGTTGTTCACTGAATTGCGACCACTAGTTGCTTACGCTGCAAACAACGTGGCTACAAACGTCTCACGCCGCGTGGAATGGGAATACGTTATAACGTGACGCTGCCTTCGAATCCCGTCTCAAATGGCAGTAATTTACTGAGAAAACGCTACCTACTAAGTTACGGTGCCTTTGGAGGCAGGTAGGCAGCAGGAGGTTGCCTTTGGAGGCAGGTAGGCAGCAGGAGGTTGCCTTTGGAGGCAGGTAGGCAGCAGGAGGTTACCTTTGGAGGCAGGTAGGCAGCAGGAGGTTACCTTTGGAGGCAGGTAGGCAGCAGGAGGTTGCCTTTGGAGGCAGGTAGGCAGCAGGAGGTTGCCTTTGGAGGCAGGTAGGCAGCAGGAGGTTGCCTTTGGAGGCAGGTAGGCAGCAGGAGGTTACCTTTGGAGGCAGGTAGGCAGCAGGAGGTTACCTTTGGAGGCAGGTAGGCAGCAGGAGGTTACCTTTGGAGGCAGTTAGGCAGCAGGAGGTTACCTTTGGAGGCAGGTAGGCAGCAGGAGGTTACCTTTGGAGGCAGGTAGGCAGCAGGAGGTTGCCTTTGGAGGCAGGTAGGCAGCAGGAGGTTACCTTTGGAGGCAGGTAGGCAGCAGGAGGTTACCTTTGGAGGCAGGTAGGCAGCAGGAGGTTGCCTTTGGAGGCAGGTAGGCAGCAGGAGGTTGCCTTTGGAGGCAGGTAGGCAGCAGGAGGTTGCCTTTGGAGGCAGGTAGGCAGCAGGAGGTTACCTTTGGAGGCAGGTAGGCAGCAGGAGGTTACCTTTGGAGGCAGGTAGGCAGCAGGAGGTTGCCTTTGGAGGCAGGTAGGCAGCAGGAGGTTGCCTTTGGAGGCAGGTAGGCAGCAGGAGGTTGCCTTTGGAGGCAGGTAGGCAGCAGGAGGTTGCCTTTGGAGGCAGGTAGGCAGCAGGAGGTTACCTTTGGAGGCAGGTAGGCAGCAGGAGGTTGCCTTTGGAGGCAGGTAGGCAGCAGGAGGTTGCCTTTGGAGGCAGGTAGGCAGCAGGAGGTTACCTTTGGAGGCAGGTAGAAAGCAGGAGGTTGCCTTTGGACCGGTAAATTAAGATATATCATACAACGTGTCAAAACGATTGCCAAGCACTGAGCTGAACCGTGCTGCTCAGATCCACTGCGCTACGACAGTTCACAATGTTCTAGCAAGCCAGGAGAATAGCTGACGATACCTGATGCTTTCCCCAAAACCATAGCCCCCTAGGTACGGTACGGCATTGTATAGGCAACAAACACTGCTTCCAGCTGCCCCCTGGGTACGGTACTTTAAAAACCATTTATTTCACCTTTATTTAACCAGGTAGGCCAGTTGAGAACAAGTTCTCATTTACAACCGCGACCTGGCCAAGATAAAGCAAAGCAGTGCGACAAAAACAACAACACAGAGTTACACATGGAATAAACAAACGTACAGTCAATAACACAATAGAAAAATCTATGTACAGTGTGTTCAAATGAAGTAAGATTAGGGAGGTAAGGCAATAAATAGGCAATAGTAGCGAAATAATTGCAATTTAGCATTAACACTGGAGTGATATATGTGCAGATGATGATGTGAAAGTAGAAATACTCGTGTGCAAAAAATGAGCAAAAATAAATCACAATTTGGGGATGAGGTAGTTGGGTGTGCTATTTACAGATGGGCCAATGCGGACAACTACAAATACCTAGGTGTCTGGCTAGACTGTAAACTCTCCTTCCAGACTCATATTAAACATCTCCAATCCAAAATTAAATCTAGAATCGGCTTCTTCATTTCGCAACAAAGCCTCCTTCACTCATGCTGCCAAACATACCCTCGTAAAACTCACCATCCCACCGATCCTCGACTTCGGCGATGTCATTTACAAAATAGCTTCCAACACTCTACTCAATAAACTGGATGCAGTCTATCACAGTGCCCCTTATACCACCCACCACTGCAACCTGTATGCTCTCGTCGGCTGGCCCTAGCTACATATTCGTCACCAAACCCACTGGCTCCAGGTCATCTATAAGTCTATGCTAGGTAAAGCTCCGCCTTATCTCAGCTCATTGGTCACAATAACAACACCCACCCGTAGCACGCGCTCCAGCAGGTATATCTCACGGATCATCCCCAAAGCCAACACCTCATTTGGCCACCTTTCCTTTCAGTTCTCTGCTGCCAGTGACTGGAACGAATTGCAGCTAACCGATCACTGCAGCTGTACATAGTCCATCTGTAAATAGCCCTCCCAATCTACCTACCTCATCCCCATATTGTTTTTATTTACTTTTCTGCTCTTTTGCACACCAGTATTTCTACTTGCATATCATCATCTGCTCATCTATCACTACAGTGTTAATTTGCTAAATTGTAATTACTTTGCTACTATGGCCTATTTATTGCCTTACCTCCTCATGCCATTTGCACACACTGTATATAGACTTTCTTTTTTTCTCTATTGTGTTATTGACTGTAAGCTTGTTTATTCCATGTGTAACTCTGTTGTTGCTTTGCTTTATCTTGGCCAGGTTGCAGTTGTAAATGAGAACTTGTTCTTAACTAGCCTACCTGGTTAAATAAAGGTGAAATAAAAAAAAAATGTTAAAAGATTGACCGAGAGAGAGAGAGAGAGAGAGAGAGAGATTGACCAAGAGAGAGAGAGAGAGAGAGAGAGAGAGAGTGAGAGAGACCGAGAGAAAGAGAGTGAGGGAGACCAAGAGAGAGAGAGAGAGAGAGAGACCAAGAGTGAGAGAGACCAATAGAAAGAGAGAGAGAGAGAGA